>NC_056739.1:1051734274-1052026774 GCF_019279795.1 Protopterus annectens
AGTAAAATGAAAGCTGTTTAATTACTCTAACTTAATCAGTAACACATCCACACATCACTTCTAATTTGTATCCACTTTGCAAATTATTAAAATGAAAATAAAGCAAACATCCACTTGGAAGAATTGTATAAATTATGATTCACATCTGAAATTAAAAAAACTTGAGTTCAAACTGTAAGTGTATGCAGGAGTCCAAGTGTTGCATATGTTAAGTTGTCAATCTCGCCTTCATTCTTGCTGGATGGGTTCGGAGCCGATCCTCGGCTCCGACTCGGCACTTGCTTAGCTTGAGAACTCCTTTTACCAGCTTGAGGCAACCCTATATCCCATGATGCAAGGCGAGACTACCCCTGATCTCGTTTGCCGCTTTGCGAAGAGGTCTCTTTTTTGCCAGCTCAGGTGAGTTTGATATTTCAAACAGTTTAGTCTAGGGTTTTTACTCTCCCTTTCTTCTTAGTGTTAGATAGTGTGTAGTTTTTCTACAGCCCACCCTATTTCCCCTTAAATCTTAAAGTTAAAATTGTAAAGTTAAAATTATTTTCAGTTGGGCCTAGGCCACCCTGTTCTTAATCCCTATCTGTGTGTGTGTTTTTGGGATTAATAGTGTGACTGTTCTGTGTGTGTCTGTATTTTCTCTTAGACTATGTCTAGGGAAGGAAAGGTCTCAGGCTTCAAGAAGTGTGACTCGTGCTGTCAGAAGATGTCTCTGACAGACGGGCCTTTACACCTGCAGGACTCCTGTGCCATATGTCATTCTTTTAGCCAGAGAGTCCTGCAGGAGAGGAGGAACAAGTTAATCCTCCGTGGCTTATTAAAGCCAGAAGGTTCACCCACTAAAACTGACTTGGGTAAACCTTCCAAGCCACCTAAGGTTCAGGCTACAGTGGTTAAGCCTTCCCCGGTGGCTCCGACTCCTTCGGAGTCGAGATCGGCTCCGGCTGGAGCCGATCTTTCTTCCTCTGATGTGGTAGTGTCGGTTCCTACCGGCTCCGACACTCAGTCTACAGTTGCCTTGTCGGCTCCGGCTGGTGCCGACGTGTTATCCAGCATCGGAGCCGAAAAGTCTTCGGCTCCATCTGGAACCCAGAGGGACGTTGGCTCCGATGGCTTCGTCCAAGAAGAGATCTCGGTCCCCTTCTTTGGAGTCGATTCACTTGGCTCCGAAGTCTCCTCTTTTGTCGGAACGGAGTCATCGGAGCCGATCTTCGAGATCTTCCAGGCTGTCTGACCACGATTTAGAGAGGGTGGTAAGCAGGCTGTTGAAGTCACAGGCACTAGCCCAAATGCTCCATAGCCCGTCTCAGCAGACTTCGGCTATTGCTCTTCCCCTTGAACTTCCTCCTCCGACTCTCCTCCAGAGTTCGGAGCCGGAGCTTCTCGGGACAGCGACCGTGTCGGCACCGGAACTGATACATCCCCTTTTGGCTCCGTCGTCTTCGGCTCCGATCTCCTCCATGAGACCTTCCTTGGAGGGATCCAGTCGTCGAGTTTCCCTTGTCGGCTCCGAGGGGGCTAGTGGCATCGGACCCTTGTCCGACCCCGCTCTCCCTCTCGGGGCTTCGGCTTTGGTAAGCTCGGCACCGACATCGGCCTCGGAGCCTTCTGTCTCAGTGGAGCCAGGAATTCCTGTTTCTTCGGAACGGGAGTATTCTGGTCTCCCTGGGAGGGGAGCCTTTGAGGTGATGAGGATTGTCCTGGCATCTGAGCCAGGTCAACGGTCCATCCCTTTAGCTCCTCCCTCTTCGGTGCCTGCTGATGTCTCTTGCCAGCCTCTTGCTCTCAGGCCCAGGGATCCATCGCCCCAGGTTTCCCCATTGGGAATAACTTCCTCTTCCGAGGTTTCTCCTGATCCTGCAGGGGAACCCCCGCGAAAGAGGACGTGTAAGAGGAAACACACAGACTCCCCTGAGTCTACAACATCAGATACCGACTTAGATGAGTCGGAGGGTTCCCCTCGGTCCCCCTCTGAGGATGTCTCATTTTCAGACATCCTGGAACTCCTCAAACAGAGGGGGAACTGGCCTTCCATTGACCCCTCCGAGGATGAGTCGGTATACCTGGAGGCTTTTGGATCCCGACCCTCCGCCTCCTGGGTGTCTCCGCCTTTCGACCCACTCATGCAGGTAGTGGCTCGGAAGGCGTGGGCGGCCCCGGATTCTGTGGAACCTGTCCCCAGGAGGCCATCCAAATTTATTACGGCCCCTTCAGACAAGCAATTTCTTTCTAAGGGCGTCTCTGTGGATGCTATGGTGGTGGCGGCCACCAAGAAGGAACTTGATCCTTCCGTGCCTGTCCATCCTCCTAACAAAGATTCTAGGACCATGGATAGGTATGGCAAGCGGATGTTTTCTTCAGCGACCTTTGCTATGCGTTCGCTGAACTATCTTTGTCATTTCACCAGACTTCAAAGAGATATTCTCAAGGAACTAGGTGAAGTGGTTCAGGATCCTTCAGCTGCTGGGGCTCAGGACAAGATTGCCTCACAGCTAGCAATCCTAAATTCTTTAACCAACTCCTCCATGCGGCTAATATCCTATGCAGCCGATGGAGCAAGCAGAGCCGCAGGCACAGGAGTGGCTCTTAGACGTCAAGCCTGGATGCGGCTTTGTAATTTCGCGGACCCCTTTGAGGCGTCCTTCACCAAAACCCCCTTTGACGGTTTGGCTTTGTTCGGACCTCAGGTGAAGGAAACCTTGACCAGGTGTGAGCAAGACAGCAAAACTCTTTCTGCCGTAGGAGTCCATTTTTCCACCCCCTTCTAGACCCTATCCCAAGGGTCAGAAAGGAGGGAAGATGTGGTTCCGCAAAGCCCAAGGAGCAGCGCCGGACACACGTGGTCAGTTTACCCCCAGAGGCAGAGGGGGTAACAATAATAGACGCCGCCCTAGAGGCAGGGGGGGTCCCCAGAATCAGGGCAACAGGGAGCCTCTTCCTGATAAGCCCTTTCAGCATCCCTGAGGTGTTGCCCGATTGTCCACCCTTGGAGGCAGTCTGGGGAAGGATATCGCTGTACCCAGTAGCCTGGCGTTCCCTCTCACAAGACATGTGGGTACAGTCGATCATATCCGAGGGTTACAAAATCCCCTTCGAAAGGTATCCCGTACCTCAACAATCCCTTCCAGACATCTCACCCGGTCAAAGGGATTTGGCAAAACAGGAGGTTTCAAAGCTCCTAGGAAAAAGAGCCGTCCAGACTGTTCCAGCAGACCAAGTAGGATCCGGCGTCTACTCAAGATTCTTTTTGGTCCCCAAAAGGACGGGAGATTGGAGACCTATTTTAGACCTGAGCAATCTAAACAGATTTGTCAAGAAGGCAAGATTCCGGATGGTCACGCTTCAGTCCATTCTGCCCTTTCTGGGCAAGGACAACTGGATGTGCTCGATAGACCTTCAGGACGCGTACTATCACATAAAGATACACAGACGCTCCAGGAGGTTTCTCCGCTTTCGGCTAGGGACCAGTCATTACCAATTCAGAGCCCTGCCCTTTGGCCTCACTTCAGCCCCCAGAGTGTTTACCAAATGCATGGCAGTGGTCACAGCTCATCTGAGACGTCAAGGATTCCAGGTGTTTCCTTATTTAGACGACTGGCTCCTCTCCGCCACCACCAAGCATCAGCTTCTTCAGAGCAGAAACTACACTCTGCAGCTTTGCAAAAAGTTGGGAATATCGGTGAATTTCGAAAAATCTTCTCTGCTGCCTTGCCAATCTATCACCTTTATAGGTGCAGAATTAAACACCGTCAGTATGTTAGCCAGACTAACAGATCAGAGAATTCTGGACATCCAGAAATACGTTCGGATCTTATTGCAGAGCAGCAAAGTCAAAGCCAGATTGGTTCTGAAGGTTCTAGGTCTTATGGCTGCGGCCATTGTACTTCTACCATTAGCTCGCTTCCACATGCGTCTTCTGCAGTGGATGTTGTTCACTCAGTGGTCGTTCCAGAACCTTCCCATGAGGCACGAAATCTTGGTTACACAATCGTGCAGGACTCATCTAACCTGGTGGATATCTTCCCCTCTACTTCATCAGGGCCGACCATTTGTTCCCCCTCCTCCAGTTGCCACAGTCACTACGGATGCCTCTCTGATCGGATTGGGGGGGGGGGGCATTATCAGGGCAGGATAGTCCACGGGACTTGGCAACCCATAGAATACCATCTGCACATAAATGTCCTGGAGATGAGAGCGGTGCTTTTAACGTTGCAAGCCCTCAACGACTTTCTTCCCACGGGGACTGTAGCAGTTCAAACGGACAACATGTCTGTGGTCTGGTACATTAACAAGCAGGGCGGGACCAGGTCCTATCCTTTGTGTCGAGAAGCTCTCAGACTTTGGCAATGGGCAATCTCCTCTCATCGGTTTCTGATAGCAACGCACATCCCCGGCAGGTCCAACCTCTTAGCGGAGACTGAGCAGAGCCATTCTCATGCCTCACGAGTGGTCTCTCAATCAATTGGTAGTGGACGAGATATTTCTGAAGTGGGGCACCCCTTGTTGCGACCTTTTTGCTACACCCCAAAACAACAAATGACCGGACTTCTTTACTGTCTTTCCCCTACCAGGCCAACCCCTGAGAGACTCTCTAACCCAGGATTGGCCCCGGGGACTTCTGTACGTCTTTCCTCCTTTCCCCTTAATTCCACAGGTTATTCAGAAAGCTACCGTTTTGAGAGCCAAGTTGATTCTCATTGCCCCTTACTGGCCTTGACAAATTTGGTTTCTGACCCTACATCGTCACCTCCTGGTGCAGCCTTGGCATCTGGACCCAGTTCCGGATCTTCTGATCCACCAATCGGGTCAACAGCACCCGGGCCATTCGTTCTCTCAACCTCACTGCTTGGTTGCTCCACTTCCTTCCCTAGCCAGGCTTCCTATGATCTCTGATCCTGTCAGAGATATCTTAATAGCGTCATTGAAGTCGTCCACCAGAACGGTTTATGCTAGCAAGTGGCGACGTTTTTCCCTATGGGCAAATTCCAGGCACATTGATCCTTTTACTGCACCTGTGCATTCTGTTTTAGATTTTCTGGCTGAAGTCTTTCAGTCAGGATCTTCTTCATCAACAGTTAAAGTTCAACTGGCGGCAATTTCCAAATATCATGTTGGCTTGCAAGATCATAACATTATGTCGCATAGACTATGCAAAGCTTTTCTGAGAGGAGTTTTTCTCCTAAAGCCTCCAATAAAACATCCTCCTCCACAATGGGATCTGAATTTGATGTTAGCATCCTTGATTTTACCCCCCTTCGAACCATCTGCTTCATGCTCCTTAAAGTTACTGACCTGGAAAACAATATTCTTACTGGCTGTCACTTCAGCAAGGAGGGTATCCGAAATTCAAGCTCTCTGCATCCGTTCCCCTTACTTGGTTTTTCACAAGGACAGGGTATCCTTGAGAACAAATCCATCTTTTCTGCCCAAAGTTGTTTCTCAAACTAATATTAATCAATCCATCGATCTACCAGTTTTTTTCCCAAATTATTCTGACAGAGCTGAACAAAAACTTCATTTTTTGGATGTCCATCGTCAGCTCAGATATTATTTGCGTAGAACTGAACAATTCAGGAAATCAGATCAATTATTTGTCTCCTATGCAGAAAACAGGAAAGGTCTCCCAGTATCAAAAGTGACCTTATCCAGATGGTTGTCTTCCGCCATTTCTTATGTGTATTTCTTATGTGTATTCACTCAGAGGCAAGCAACTACCCTCAAAACCGAAGGCACACTCAACCAGGAGCCTATCCACTTCTACAGCCTTTCAGGATAGGCTACCCATTGATACCATTTGTGCAGCAGCTACTTGGGCCACTCCTCATACCTTTGTCTCTCATTACAAATTAGATTTGGCCTCCAGGGACAGAGCCAGTTTTGGTTCCACAGTACTCAAGAGTCTGTTCCATTGAGCCACCCGGGATACAGGTGCTAGGGACGCGGTCCCATCCAGCAAGAATGAAGGCGAGATTGACAACTTAACATTTAGAAGTTATGTACCTACCATAACGTTCCATGTTAGTTGTCTTCTCTCGCCTTCTTTCTTGCGTCCCTCCCTCCTTCCCCCTGGCCTGGACAGATCTTGAAGACTTTCTCTGTATCAGATTCACTCTCCTTAGTTCTTTAGAGAGTCTATCTTTAGAACTTTTTGCCTAGTTCTGCTAGGCTAGTTTTTGCTCTTCCTTTGGGATCAGTATTATTGGCAGGGTTATTTAGCTACCAAACGAGATCTGAGGTAGTCTCGCCTTGCATCATGGGATATAGGCTTGCCTCGAGCTGGTAAAAGGAGTTCTCAAGCTAAGCAAGTGCCGAGTCGGAGCCGAGGATCGGCTCCGAACCCATCCAGCAAGAAAGAAGGCGAGAGGACAACTAACATGGAACGTTATGGTAGGTACATAACTTCTAATTTTGTAACAAATCTAATCTAAAATGAAGTAAAGCTTCATTTCAGTTTTAATGACTATAAAATCTGAAACTCAGCCTTTTTAGATTATTCTTTTGAACATGACAGTGTCATGCAGAACATTTTAGATCACAAGCTCCCCATGAAAGCAGTGTCTTAGAAACAGTCAAAACACTCAAAATCCAGTCGTAAGCTTAATTAAAAATATTTATGAGGCTAGAAATTTTAAACATGGCAAAATTATATTTTTAGGTTAATAAAATAGTTTTGAAGAAAATGGAGGTAAAGTAGCATATTAAAACATGTGACTTGGTGTCTCAAAAGCATCACTGCACTTTAGCAATATGTAAAATAAAATTATTAACCAACTATATTATCATTTAAGTTAGGCATGAACTTTTACATTAAAATAACTGGCTTATCTTGTTTAAAACTGTCTAAAATTTAAACTAATTCAAATAATGCAAATCAGCATTTAGTTAATTTTCTGTTTTTCTTTTTCATTATTTTTTCAACCTATTCTCTTTCTTCTGTTTTAGATATTACTCATTTTTCCTTTTCATGAAAGCTTGCAACAAAGTTATTTAATCCGTAAAACATTTTTATTCCCTGCACCACTTTAGGCTTATTTCTTTGACACCACTTTTGTTGTCTGTCATGTTGAAATGAGATCAGTAGTTTCTATTACCATGTCTGTCCATGTCTCCTTATAATTAAGGCACTCCAGTCTTCCATTTCTTCACAGTTCGTGACAGTATTATGTTTCTTTTATTATTACAGATCAGATTTTTGTTTCATTAGGCAAGTACACTTTTACTCTGGCTGGGCGAAGATGTTCTGTAATGATATTCTTTTTAAGGGCTTTTGTAAGGAGGCAGTAGGCTTATTGTTTTTCCATTTTTGTAGATGAGAAGTCAATTTCAAATTTTACATGGATGTTGCCAACTTTCACAGGAAGTTTGACCAGAGAGTTCTTAGAATGAGTCCCTTGTCTATATAGAAGTTCAGTTTTACAATTCTGGACCTTACAGGAGCTCCTGGTTTTGTTGTGAATTTTACAAGTCATATGTAGGCTTTTGGAATCCCATAGGAAAGTCCTCCTTGCAAGTTTAATATTTTTGCATTCATTCTTCTCTCTTCTTGTTTTCTGATTGTGACTTTTATTTATTTATTTTTTATTTACACCTCTGGTGTAGTCCATATAGCTACCATGTACCAGGCATTAGCCATGTCCTTGATAGCATTTAGAGTGTCCTGTGGGCAAGGGAGAGTCATTTTTGTCAGTCATGTGAGAAGGGATAGGGAATGTGCCTCTACTTAGCCAAAATATGCCCATCCCTGGGGTAGCTGTTGCTGGCAATAATGGGTCTGTTTTTCCACAGATTATTGTCAAAAAGAGAGACAAAACTAAACAGTTATCTTCTCTTGTGTTAGTTACTGTGGACACTAGCAATTTATTGGCCTTGGCTCGGGGGCTTATGCAGGCTCTTGACTCTTCTTATAAGGCAGTTTCTGTTGAAAGAAAAAGGGATTCCTCTTTCACTAGAGACTCAAGAAATTGAATCCGTAGGGGATTATGAAGGGAAAGATGCATGTTTTTTCTCCACTGACTCAGATTCTGATGGGAGTATGGTATCTGATCCTCCTTGTAAGGGAGTCTCTCATTGTTTTCAGTGGAAGAATACTGAGGTCTTTCAGTTGCTAAGAAAACCTTGTTATTTGTTATAACTGGAATTTGCCAACACTTCTCTTATCTGTCCAGTTCTGTTAGCCTTGGAGGATGCTTTCTTCACAACCTACAATTTCCATTCAGTCACAAAAAACCCTTCTCAGGCCCTTGTTGTGAAAGAGCGAAGCCAGCCAAACTTGGAACTACAATGTGTGGTTTCACCAGGTCCGAAAAAGCTAAGCTAAAAAATTGAAGTTGACAGTCAGTCTGGTGCCCTCAAGAAAGCATTTAGATTGTGTAAAGTTACTCATTCTTTCACGTCTTTATACCCCAATCCCAGGCCTGACACAGCAGCTATTGCTTCAGTAAATCCAGCTGCTTCTAAACATTTTCAGATTCTAATCCCTCTCCTTCTGATGAGTGTATGCATCTGCTACTCTGCTTTTTAGAACTTGTTGAACTTTATCCTAATTGTGAAACTATGATGAATGTTTTGCCATCAGTTTCTTCTTGCGAAGAAAAGTCCAAAATATATAATTTAGTTTATTCTGTTTTTTAAGTCACTCCTCGTGTAATGTGTTTATGATTTTGTCTATACTGTTTCCAGGGCTGCTGCCACTGGAACTGTCCTAAGGAGGTTTGCCTGGCTCCATTTTCAGAACTTCTCAGATGTCAAAAAAGAAATTTTGAATTCTCCCTTGGATAAAGATTGTTGTTTAGTCTTTTTGCTGTAGAAGTTATCAAAATGTGATGAGAGGGGAAATCAGATTTGGGGAATCTCTCAGGTTTTTCAGCTCTCCAAGTTTTTCAAGGAATTCTCTGTTCCCTTGTTTAATTTTGGGGAGAAAACAGTCTCAGCAAAAAGCTGGCAAGCAGACATTTAAAAACCAATGGCAGGAAGGTTCTAGAAAGAAAGCAGGACCACTCCCCCAGAACAAAGGACAATGAAATAAGTCAGAATAACTATATGAGGGACCTTGTCCACCTCCTCCTCCCACCATAGCAGTCCACTAATCCTTCTAGAAAGTCTGAACCTCCATTTCTGTCTTTGACAACAGATTTTTTCAGACATATGGGTCAAGAATTTGACCCATCTAGATTACAGATAGCAGTGGGAGGAACAGTTCCTTTTCATGGGATTCCTGCTCATCTGTCAGACCAAAATTTCCTCTTTCTTCCTGTTTAATCTCATATGCTGTCTCAAGTGGTAATAGAAGCTGATACTTCTTCTCAGTTAAGGGAAAGGTTTTACTCAAGAATGTTTTAGTGAGGTTTTACTCAAGAATGTTTTAGTGACAAAGAAAAAGAAATCTTGAATATCAGTTCTGGATATTTCTTTCTTGAACCAGTTTCTGATATTGCCAAAGTTCAAAATAGTTTCACTTCAGTTTTTGATCCTCCTTCTTCATTTGATTTTCTTAGTAATATTGGATTTAAAATATGCATATCATTAAACTCCTATTCATCCAGATTTCAGGTGTTCTGTAAGGTTTTCTGTGTCTGGATCACACTTTGGGCTATCCAGTACTCCAGGAGTATTCACAAAGTATCTAGCTCATGTGATAGCCCACTGCAGACTGCTGGCTATCCACATTTTCCTATATTTAGATGACTATCTTTGCAGAATCTTTTTCAGTGTGTGAGGAATCTCACTCTCTTGGGTCAGAGATCTCCTACACAGGCTGGAATTCCAAGAAAACATTCAAAAGTCTTTTCTGATTCCATCTCACTGAATTGTGTTTCTGGGGTGTCTGCTTGACACCTCAGTACAAAGAGCTTTTCTTCCACTGTTAAAAAATAGGTATATATTGAATCTGTTCAATCTGTTCAAGGGGTTTTCTGCTAAGACTTCAGTCTCTACAACTGAGTACCTCAGGATTCTGGTTCTCTTGGTATCTGTCATTTTCATGATCCCTATTCCAAGACTCCATATGAGAAAAATACAGTGGTATCTGAAATTGCTTTGATCCCAACATCAGCATCCATTGTCTTTTCAACTTCAAATTCAGGGATTTGTCAAAAGTGAAATCAGATGATGGAACCATCAAATTTCTCACTGTCAAGGTCTTTAGTTCTCTCCTCCTGCTCCAAAGCAGTCAGCCGCAGCAGACACCTCAGACTTTGTTTGACGAGCAGTGCCAGTGGGCATAAAAGTGAAGGTCTTTGGAATAAATAGACAGACCAAAACATAGAATAAAAGAGATGGTAGGTCTTATAAATGTTCTCAACTGTCTGAATCGTCTGGTCCCAGGGGCCTATTCAAGTGTTCACAGACAATATCACTGTGACGTGGTACATAAACAAAATCTTACCCCGTATGCAGACTAGCCTTGTTAGCACTGGATATAGCTTTGCAGCGCAAATCTCACACTGCAGGCATCTCAGAGTAAAACTGTGTGGCAGACAAGCTGAGAAACGTAAGCAGAGGGTCTTCCAAGATTTGATACATCTATGAGAAATTCCTCATGCTAGCCATTTTCTAATTTCTAGTTTGCTGTTTGTTTCGTTTTTGTAACCAAATTCCTCATGTAGAACTTTTTGCCTCCTTTCTAAACAATCAACTGCAAAATCCTGTTCCAGACTCCATGCAAGAAGATGTTTCTTCTTTACTTTTCATTGGATAAGAATGTTCCTGTATGTTTTTCACTATCTAGGATACTTTTGAAGACTGAAGACTCCCCAAAAATCAATGGGTGATGCCCTTCTGGCCCAGGGAGCAGTGTTTCCCCTTTATTAGAATTGGCCCTTTCCAATTACCACAAGCTTTCTCACAGACTGGATCTATTTACACAAGATCCAGGATGTATGATGCATAACAACTGAATGCCTAGATGATACTAGATGATAAGGTCTTAATATTTAAGTATGTGCAGCAGGTATTAATGGAGGTAAGAAGTCTGCTGCTAGAAAATCAAATACTAACAAATGGAAAAGGTTTTCTAGTCGGCACCAACAAAGGAGACAGCACCTCTTCATGGCTAGTGCTTCTCTGGTTTTACAGTTTTTGTGAGTTAATGTCCAGTACGCCTATATAAAGGTTCACTTGTCAGCCATTTCAGCATGTCTGACCATGGAGCCCCCTCTTTTAAAGCAGTTTTATGTGAAAATGTTTTTATAGGGGTTCTGCATAAGAAGCCTTCCAGAAAAACGGTGACCCCTCTTTGGGGTCTTGATTTTGTGTTAAGCTAATAATTGCTCCATTTCAATTGGCTCATCTGGCTAACTTAGGTTCTTAACATGAAAAACAGTTTTATTCCTTGCTCTGACTTCATCAAGAACAGTATCTGAGTTAATAAGGAGCTTAAGGATTTTATCTGGGAGCGGAAGACGGCTAGAGTCAAGTGGGATAAGATGATTCTTCCAGTAGAACAAGGCGGATTGGGATTACCCAATCAAAGGGGGTATTTCAGAGCTGCACAGTTAAGGCTCCTATACATAGTACAAGCAGAAACCTATAATTCAAAGTGGAAAGTGATGGTGCTATAATGGGGGAAGCTCAAAAAACAAGGAGAGACTGGAATTTTGGATGCAGATCTTTAAGGAGAATAATAATCATACAGCATATTATATTCATAAAGTAGCAGGAAGTATTCTAAGAGCTAAGCCAACACAGGAATGGAGAAAAGAGATTATGCCGATAGGGATGGCTGCAATTAGGGATTCAGACAATAGGCAAGTGGGGGGGGGGGGCTGGAATTTATTGGAGAAAACTGGCAAAGGAACTAAGGTGATGGGAGCAAATAACTAGAGAGGGAAAGGTAATAGAATGGGACAACACCAATAATTTATTTGGACTGCAGGTTAGAGATTGCCTTCCCCATCAAGGATTGATATCAGAGTATAGGCAAAGAGAAAGAAATAGGGGGGTCCTAAATGAAAGACCAGCACTGGTAGAGTTTTTAGTAGAATGCAGAACAGATGCTGCTGTTGAAAAAGGAGTAATTAGTAGAGCATATAAAATATTGCATGATAACTATAAGAATCAATAAGAGGAGGTTAGAAAGGATTGGGAAGAGAGACTGGATAATCAGTTCACAAAGAAACAATGGGGGATATATGTATGCCTCCCAAATATGCAACAAAATCTAGAAGATTTAGGATTTCTTCTTGGAAATGTTTCCTTTGATATTTTATACCCCAAGTAGACTCAGAATTTTCCTCAGGTAGACAGAAAATGTTGGAGGTGTGATGGGGAAGAAATGTGTAATTGGGAATATATTTGCTGGGAATGTAATGAGTTGGAAGACGTTAAAGATTCACTGTAGAACTACTCTGTCAGAGATACTGGGTGAACAAATTGGTGTAACTAGGGAAATTATTTTTCTGAGCTATGTGACAGAATTGGAATTGCCTATACATAGTAAAGCCATTCAGAGCCTAATTATGGTGGTGTCGAAAAAGCAGTTACCAAAATGGAAATCAAAGTCTATACTAACTGTACTAGAAGTAGTTAATATAGTAACAGAGATAAAACAAATGGAAATGGGATCTTTAGAAAAAGGGTGGGAGCAAATTACATAGGAAAAACCGAAATTGTGGGAACCATACATACAGGAGAGGAATGGGGTTTAAAAGAAGGCGGGACTTGAATGAGCTATATAATGTTTGACTGACAATGACAGGGTAAATTATAAGTGATGTATAATGTTTGCAACTAGGATTATGTCAGTATGGTTTGTGATTTAAAATGCTTGCAGCTAAGATTATGTGAATATAGTATGTTTTCATTTATATAAATGTATGATAGCCTATGTCATAAGTGATAATTTGATAAAGATGTTTCTTTAAAAAAAAAAAAAAAAAAAAAAGCAGGTAGTGAGATCTTTAGAAAATGGTAGGGCTAAATACATAAAATGGAAATTGTGGGAAAAATAAATGCAGAAAATGTTTGGAGGAAAATGAAGTTTGAGAAGGCAGAAATTGAACAAATTATGTGATGATTCTTTGATTATGTTATATATAACAATATATGTAATGTATACTATTTGTAGATGTGAACTTGTTAGTATGGTTTGAATGCTTTGTATAAATGTAAGTTTACCTATATCACAAATGATTGAATAAAGGTGTTAAAAAAGAACAGTATCTGAGTTGCAAGCTCTTATGGGTCAGTGTTATCTAATCTTCCACAAACATTGGGCTTCTTTAAGAACTAATCTTTTCTTTTATGCCTAAAGTGTGGTATCTGAGTTTACCTTAAACTAGCCTATCCATCTTCCTATTTTCTTTCCAGGACCCAGGAATGAGAGAGAAAGGATACTTCATACTTTAGGTGTCCACAGATAACTTGGGCACTATCTTGACAGAATAAAATCTTTTAGAACTTCTCATCAGTACATTTCTTGTGAAGTTAAGAAGGGACAACCTGTGTCAAAGCAGACTATTTCCAAATGGTTGTCTCAGGCTATTATGTTTCTTTATTCCCATCACAACAAAACAACTATAGGCAAGGTCAAGGCTCTCACTCTACCAGGGCTTTTTCTTCATCTGTGACTTTTTTGGAAATGGTTAGACTTTAAAAGGTTTCTAGAAGCAGCATCTTAGTCCTCTCCACACACTTTTTCAAAGAACTCTAAAGAAGATTCCTTTCCATGTCTAGGACAGGTGGTGTTAGGGACATTTTCAAGGGGCTCTTTGACCACTCTTTTTCCACATCCCAGTTATTTTAAGATAAGGGGAGGCAAGAAGGAGATGTGGATTTTTAATTAGTTTGGACCATGACATTGTGCACAATAAATCAAATTTTGAAGATGACAGGGAAGTTGAGAAGCAGGTTATACATACTTATAACAACGTCAACATTTTCAACTACACTGATTTGGTAGTTGATAGAAGTTATTTTGATTTATTTACTAAAGGCTTCTCCTTTGTCCCGACAAGAAAACCTAGTATAGACAAGCTTATTTTAGATGTTAAATTGTTTACAAGAAAATTAAATTTCATGCACATACATAAGGAAGCTACCATGGTGAATGATGTTAGGTTTAACCGACACAGCACTTGGAATCCACCCTTGCATTATGAGATAGCCAATTTTGAACAATGTGTTATTAACAAAATGAGGATGGAATATAAAGCAAACAAAGAGAGGAAAAATAACCTGAACAAGGTAGAAGAAAAATTATTACATGAGTTGAGCAGCAATAGGGGAATACGAGTGATGAAGCCAGACAAAGGAGGGGGGGTTGTGCTGATGGAAACATGGGAATATATTAGGAAAATGAAAGAAATATTAGATAAGGATCAAAATTACAGTATTGTTACCAAGAATGAAATCAACATTTTTTATAGGAAAATTGATCTTATTCTGGAAGACAATCTCCTTACTGGTTTAATAAATTTGGCACTATATAGATATTTGAAAGTTGCTAAACCTGTTATACCAGGAATTTTTGGAATACCAAAAGTGCACAAATCTTTATTGGACCCCCCCCTTAAGACCTATTGTTGCTTCACAAGGATCCAAGACGCAGCCCATGGCTATATATGTGGACGCAATGATTAAGGAAATTTATTCCAGATGGAATCATATTTTAAAAGACTCATGGGATTTTTTAAATAAAATAAGTAAAATGGTTTTTATGGATAATATGTTTTTTATTACCATCGATGTAAAGGAATTGTTTACAGTAATTCCCTAAAAACTAGGATTAGAGTGGTTTGAAAAAGTTTTGGGTGAATTGGATTGGCTCACACCAACTGATTTTAAATTCACGCTGTCTGGGATTTACGTATATTTGTGTTTTATTTTTTGGACAATAAAAGTACATTCTATTTTACGTTTGTTTTGCCTGCAACCTTTGGTTTGTTTTGTTTTACCTGCAACCTTTGGATTATTGGACAGCCTTTATTGTGCCGGATACAGTTTTTTATTTGCTTGGTGTTCGACCTTTTGCAGTGTGGTTACAAGTTGCCTTTTGTTTTGGTGTTCGGTTGTGAGGAGTCCGAAAAAATTAACGAGGAAAATCAACGGGTTAATATGGACAGTAGCAGTATGCTCAATGAGCTTCTTCGGGTTATACAGACCCACACACAAACTGATACTACGCAGGCAGGCACTAGTAGTGGCATACCGTGTGCGCAGAGCAGCCCTAAGGACCCCAGGAGCTGTCGCAATCCTACTGAGACGAATGACCAACAGGTACGAGAAGGGCGCAATACCAGAGGTAACGCCAACAACAGGAGATTTAATAGAACATTTTCCAATAGTTCACCGGAATATGGCGACAACCAGAGGGTTGACAAGCGGTATATGGAAACCTACAAGGACATAGACTTTCACACATGGTTGGACAGATCGTTTCAAAGTAACGCTAGAGAGAAGGAGCAACCCAGAAGCAAGGAGCAAGCAAATGGTTATACATTCAGAGACAAATGCAAGTTTTTTAAAAAAATGTTATCTAAATATAAATCATTGTCAATTGAGAATTGGTATTTTGAAAAATGCTTAAAAGACAACATTGTCCTGAAAGGGCTTAGGCTTAACAAGTTCCCAAACAACATGAATGGAGACCAGGGCTTTTTTAAAGAAATATGTGATATTCTAAATGGTTGTGGCCTTTCTGTTTTAAAGGCTATGGTTAAGCACAATATTAAAATTATGGAGGAAACCAAGAGTGAAATTGACAAGCTCAACAACGAAATTAAATGTGATTTACTATTTACAGTTGATGAGTACAAGCATATTTATTACCGAGTTCTCTATGATACAGATGCATATACTAACATGAATATAAATAGGAAGCTAAAAAAATTTGAGAGGGATATAAATGAATATAACACAGGAATAGCATATGTACATGGAGAAAATGTTAATGGGCAGAAACGCAATATAGGGTACTCCAATATTCAGACACATTCAGTAGACAGACCGTGTACCGCAGAGGGAAAGAAATTGGCAAGACCAGCAAGGTAGATACCACAATCAAAACAATAGATACTATTGGGATAGGGGAGACCACCAATATGAGCATTTTGATGAGGAATTCCCCATGTTGAATAGGAATGAAGGTATGGATAGAGCACAGGCCCATGGGGCAGCTGATGAGTTAAGAAGGTCAGAGAGGTTAAGGAACAAACACCAGCAATCCTATGCACAAGCTGCCACGGGGAATAATAACCACCTGGGGAGGCAAGAAGGATATGTGGATTTTTAATTAGTTTGGACCATGACATTGTGCACAATAAATCAAATTTTGAAGATGACAGGGAAAGTCGAGAAGCAGGTTATACATACTTATAACAACTTCAACATTTTCAACTACACTGATTTGGTAGTTGATAGAAGTTATTTTGATTTATTTACTAAAGGCTTCTCCTTTGTCCCGACAAGAAAACCTAGTATAGACAAGCTTATTTTAGATGTTAAATTGTTTACAAGAAAATTAAATTTCATGCACATACATAAGAAGCTACCATGGTGAATGATGTTAGGTTTAACAGACACAGCACTTGGAATCCACCCTTGCATTATGTGATAGCCAATTTTGAACGATGTGTTATTAACAAAATGAGGATAGAATCTAAAGCAAACAAAGAGAGGAAAAATAACCTGAACAAGGTAGAAGAAAAATTATTACATGAGTTGAGCAGCAATAGGGGAATACGAGTGATGAAGCCAGACAAGGGAGGGGGGGTTGTGCTGATGGAAACATGGGAATATATTAGGAAAATGAAAGAAATATTAGATAAGGATCAAAATTACAGTATTGTTACCAAGAATGAAATCAACATTTTTTTATAGGAAAATTGATCTTATTCTGGAAGACAATCTCCTTACTGGTTAATAGATTTGACACTATATAGATATTTGAAAGTTGCTAAACCTGTTATACCAGGAATTTTTGGAATACCAAAAGTGCAGAAATCTTTATTGGACCCCCCCTTAAGACCGATTGTTGCTTCACAAGGATCCAAGACGCAACCCATGGCTATATATGTGGACGCAATGATTAAGGAAATTTATTCCAGATGGAATCGTATTTTAAAAGACTCATGGGATTTTTTAAATAAAATAAGTAAAATGTTTTTTATGGATAATATGTTTTTTATTACCATCAATGTAAAGGAATTGTTTACAGTAATTCCCCAAAAACTAGGATTAGAATGGTTTGAAAAAGTTTTGGGTGAATTGGATTGGCTCACACCAACTGATTTTAAATTCACGCTGTCTGGGATTTACGTATATTTGTGTTTTATTTTTTGGACAATAAAAGTACATTCTATTTTACGTTTGTTTTGCCTGCAACCTTTGGTTTGTTTTGTTTTGCCTGCAACCTTTGGATTATTGGACAGCCTTTATTGTGCCGGATACAGTTTTTTATTTGCTTGGTGTTCGACCTTTTGCAGTGTGGTTACATGTTGCCTTTTATTTTAAGATATGTTAATCTACCCATATAGCTTTAGGCTATTGTGGTAGGTTAAGGTGCACAACTGTACTTTTTTCTGTGTCAGTGACAACCAACATGATTTTGAAATGTTAACCACAATAGATTTTGCAAGCGCCTTTATTTAAATTTAATATTATTCATTATAGTTTGAATATTGATATTTGGATTAAGGGTTAATCAAGTGAGAATATAAATCTTGGCTTTTAGAATATACTTAAGTATTAACCATTCTTCTTCTTTCGGCTTTTTCCCTGTTAGGGGTCGCCACAACGGATCACCTGTCCGCTCATGATTGGCAGTGGAGTTTTACGGTGTTGAGTTGCCAGCCCGGAGCCCAACCTTTCACAGAAGGCACACACATGCACACACTCACACCTAGGGCCAATTTAGATTGTCCAATCCACCTACAGCATGTCTTTGGGATGTGAGAGGAAACCGGAGCACCTGGAGGAAACCCACGCAACCATAGGGAGGACATGCAGACTCCGCACAGAAGGCACCCCAGCCGAGGATCGAACCAGAGAACCTCTTGCTGTGAGGCGGCAATGCTAAACTCTGCACCACCGTGGCCGCCCTAAGTATTACCCATTCTAATAAACAATAAATTCACATAAGTGACATCATGAATAGGGTTCCGTTACTCATTTTTTTCTTATCCCTAATGTAAGACAATTATAGTAGGGAGACACTTGCATTTAAGCAGTTTTGAGTGGAGTACAACTAAATATATTTCTTTGTTAAATTGTTGTATTTAAAATACCCATAATGGATGTTTACTAGCAAAATCTTGAGTGTCAGAAATGGGATTCTAGGGTTGTTTGATGCCTGCATTTCTTAGAAAATTAATTTTTATGCAGCATTAGATCTGCTGAGGAGGGGAATAGAGATTAGAAAAGAACAGACAGCAATCAGTGTAAATAGGAGCATAGGCTGCAGCATGTACTTTAACATGGATAACCTTGATTTTAGGTTAGGGTTAATGCCCATGGGTGCAAGTGTCAATTTGGAGAAGTTCTTCCTATCTGGAGGGTTAAACTTAATTTTTTGACGATGTACACAATTTCGTGTGTTTGTTGTAAATTAGTAGCACTTTTTTTTAAAATAGATTTAGGTTTTGTTTGTTTGAGGATTTTTATTAAAACAAAAAGTCTTAAAATGTAGCATAGGTTCAAACAGAGACAAGAAGAAACATCTGTATAAAAGAACAGTCTGACAAACATTAGTGTGTGCTTATAACACAAAAGTTGGAAATACACATTAAAAAACCTATCGTGTAATAGATAGGAAAGGTATTTTTTTTTATCATAATGGCTGTGCTGTCCGTATTATCTTGGAACATAAATGGCCTTATAGATGTAGACAAAAAGGAAAGAGTATTAAATTATATTAAGAAATTTGGAATGCAAATAGTAATGTTATAGGAGATGCATTTGAAAAGAAATGAGCATGTGAGTTTGGCAAAGAAAGGATTTGAGGATGGGTATTCAGCAGAATTTAGGGGACAAAGGAAAAGGAGAATACTTATACTAATTGCTAGAGGACTCCAATAGTAATAGAAAAGGGGGGGGGGATACAATAATGTTAGATTTGTGGTTATAAAGGACTACTGGCAAGAGAGGAGGATTATGTTGGTGTGTACTTGTATTTCACCAAAAACTACTATTATGGAGCTAAGGAAAATTTTGGGAGAAATCTATTTTCAGCAGGGAGTATTACCTAAATAGGTAGGGACTGGAACTTGATTTGCAATAGTGAGGATGTATTGGGAGACCTAGAATGAAAAATATAACAAAGGGGATAGATTTCTGAAGAAACTTAATATATATATATATATTTGCGATGGAAGACCTAAATTCAGTAGTAGAAACTCTAGACAGAATTTACATGGCGGCAGAAGAAGTAATGGTGTTGTGCTCAGTGTAGAGTACATACTTATGTAAGTACAACATGTAGAAGTGTGCTACAGCATGGAGGAAATCATGCAGACTACTGTAGTCACATTTATGCTCCTGTATGCATTTTAAATAATGTTCCCTAGACGCTGTGAAGTGGGTAGTGGTCTACACACTCCAATTATAAAGGCACTGCCCATTGTGCACTGCATTCTTACATTGACATGCCCTCTGGCCAGCCTGCTACTGATGCCTGCTGTCAAATGTTCCATTGGGCACCATGGACATTGTTTTCCCGCTGTGCATTTGGTTATTGAAGTTGTGGGCATGGCAGCATATTCTTCTCTTTGCCCACAGGGAATTTGCAAACAGCCATATTTTTCTGCGGCTGAATGTCACTTCAGTCATGTGTCCCCAGTCAAATGTACTACAGGGAAATGTCTCGCTGCCTAGGCACTTGAACCCTAATAAAGGGCATGATAATTATAAGAATTAATCAGAAGAGGCTAGAAAAGACTGGGGAGAGAGAGTGGAAAAGCAATTTACAAAAGAACAAAGGGAGAACATATGTATAACTCCCAAGTATGCAGCAAAGTCCAGCACGTTTAGGATCTTTGGTTGGAAGTGTTTACACAGGTATTGTACCCCAAGCAGACTTCAAATAATTTTTTCCTCAGGTTGCTAGCAAATGTTGGAGGTGTGATGGGTTCAAAAGAGGTAACTGGGAACATGTGCTTTGGGAGTGTAATGAGTTGGCAGATTTTAACAATTCCTTGCGTAGTACTCTGTCAGAAATGTTGGGTGAGCAAATGGCTGTAACTAAGGGTATGATGTTTTGAGCTGTAACACAAGATCTGAATTGCTTAGGTGTAATAAGACATTCTTAAATTTAATTCTGTTGGCTGTCAAAAAAAATTTCTAAAAAATAGAAATCAATGTCTAAGCCAACTGTTTGAAGTATAGAATATTATAAAAGAACTGGAAGAGGGATCTTTAAAAAAGGGAAGGAGCCAGTTACATAAATAAATGAAACTGTGGGACAAATACATGCAGAATAATTTTCAGGAGGAGGAGTGAGGTTTAAAGGAAAGCAGGAATTCAGCAATTTATATAATATTGGACTAATGATAATTATAGAGAAAGAAAATATATTTGATGTGTAATGTATATACATGGAAAATATTTAGATGGTTTGATTTTTCTCTTCTGTTAATTATGTTCGCTTACGTGTTACGCGATTATTTAACAAATATGTTTATAAAAACTTTAGATTTAGTGAAATAGTAAATGTAGTTCAGTATTATAGAACTGTTGAACAACTAAAAATAAAAACTGCAAACAAACCTAGAGCCATCATCTGAACTGTGTTTTAATTTTTGGTTTTGCAATGATAATAGCCATCTGTGGCTTAGATCACAGAGTTAGGGGCCATTGGACATTTCATAACTGATGTTGAAGTATTAGGCTAGAGGAAGTTAGCAAAAATGCAGTGTGACAGACTGATAAAAGGGATTTTAGGAAAATCATAACTTTGACGTATAACTTCAGCAAGGTGAAATATTAAATAGTCTACTGACTGACCATGTGTAAGAGGAATACAAATGACTGACTGATAAAAACTATACAAATGCATGTCAAGAGTTCTAGTTAGTATGTGGTGAAGTATTAACCATATTAGTGAATATTAACTTGGATCAGTAATGCATGAGGATATTTCCTCTGTCATTTGTCCTTTATGCAAAAATACAGGCAGTATCCATCCACTTGCCCATCCTCAACCCCTTTTTCCCATTTTGTACATGGGTTGAGATGTTACTTTCAACAGTGACAATCATCTCGAGCTAAGGTTTACACCGCCTGGTGGCTAGCCCTGCTGCTGTAGTTCATCCATACCACTCACTTGCACCTACGGCCAATTTAAGAGTGTCCAATACACCTACTGCATGTCTTTGGAATGTGGGAAGAAACCGATGCACCTGGAGGAAGCCCACACAACTGCAGGGAGGACATGCAGACTCCGTACAGAAGGCACCCCAGCCGAGAATCTAAAGGAAGAACCTCTTGGTGTAAGGCGACAACGCTTACTGCTGTACCCCTGCAACCACCCCAGTAATATAGCGTGCTTTATTTATATTGATGAAGCATTGCAAAAAGTTTTGCTGTGCAGTGTACTTTTTCAGTTTTCTGTGAGGAGTTGTATTAAATCATCCATTTCAAACATAAGGAACCACAGAGTAAATCGCCTCTAGTGCAATAAATATGCAGGATAAACATTAGATATAGAAATGAAAATACAGGTAATGCTAGGACATTTTGTAGAGGATTAATAATTATAGGACTTATGCATAATACACAAGAAATTTAATAGGAGAGTGGTCTCCTGACAGTTGAGTGTCTTCCTTTATTTTTCTTTTGTAGTATGAAGGGTATAGGAATTGCTCGTTACTGATGGGGATCTCATAATGTGTGGAGACTGAAAATGCAGATTGTAATTAACCTGTATTATAATAAGAATATACTAGTTGTGCTAGTTATACTTTATCAGCTGAAGAGGATAGTGATGTTGGATGCATTTGAGAAATGTGTTTAAATAAAAGAATTAGATTTTCCTCATTTTCTGTTGGTCATCCTGATGACTGACCACGTTTGGTTTGGTCAGAGAATAGGCTTGATATGGGCTAATGAAAATGAAGTTTGAGTGCACAAGGAAAGGAGATTGATTATGCAGAGAAAGAGATTAAAATATATTATGAAACAAAGTATCTCATTTGTTTGCTATTGACTGAAAAGACATTGTATGTCTTCAAAAAATATCTATGTGTAAAAGGTATGAGAGCTTCCTCATACCCCTGTTGGTCATTCTTGTTGAAGACCACTGTGAAGTTTTGTTTGAAGCAGAGACATGATACAGAGTGGTGCAAAGTAAATTATGTCGGAGTGCACAAGAAATTATGATACGAGTGTTGTAGATGTGGTATATTGATGCAGCTATTTAGGCTAGATTTGGACACTGGCTTTATATGCTGTGGTACTGGGAAAAGAAAGTAAATAGGTTGAGAACAGTTATATTATAAGGGCTTAGGTGGCTGGAGTTGGGTATTAGTTAAATTTTAGCCCAGCTTCCTCCTAGGGCACTGTGTCAGGCATAAGTGCCTATTAATTGATAGAGTTTTTTTTTTTGTTTGATTTGAGAGAAAGAAAAGTTAGGAAGCACCACTTTGTATATAAGGGATATTGAAAAAAATGAGAGAGACTGATTGTGAACAGTGGTATACATTGGCATGTGTAAGGCATATAAAGATAATTGTATTGACACTGAGATTTGATTGATCATGTGATTCATCCAGTTTTCATCCTCTATGAGAAAAGAAAGGACATGAGCAAAGATAAGTTGTTTATGATTGCTAACAAAAAACCAAGAAAACCAAAAAACTACTAAAAATCAAAAGAAAAACGAGTTGAATGGTAGGAGAAAGCTGAAATAAGCAAATATGAATAACGTAATGCTAAAGCAACTTAAAACTTTAATATGGTAAGCGCTTTCAGTGATAAAAATATTCCACCTTCTTCAGACCCAGAACAACATAAAACTGATGCTTATATAGCTTGTAGTTAATTATCAATTAGTCATTCAATCAACCAATAAAAATAAAACCAGATAAAAGTACAATATTTAAACAGTTTGAAACCTGCTGTAAAATGTTACAATGTTAAGTACATAATACTCAATTTATAAATAACATTAAATATATATGTATAACGTGTAAATGTTATACTAAAAAAACACATATTAAAAAGCTACTACGGCAAAACTGAAAATGTATAATATGTGATAATTACATAAATTTACTGTAAGAACCAAGATATTTAGCTAAATATAGACACATGAAAAATATATAGTAATATGTAAAAAATAAATAATTGATTGCATGCTGGTGAAAGACTAAAAACTAAAATCTGATCATAATAATACTGAATATATGACCAAAAACAAAGTACATATTTTTATATATATAAAACTGTGTAAATATTACTTTGTTTCAAACTTAATCAACAAAAAGGTACAGTATCAAATTCGAAATCTTTTATGCAAAATTAATATGTTATCTATTTAAAGCTTTTAATTTTAACACGCTTTTAATAGACACAAATTCATTTAAACCAGGAAAAATGTATGCAGCCGTTTTGATTTGCCAGTACAACTCATTTTGTTCTAATAAAAGTTGCCAAGGCCCCCCTCTCGGGTCTAAAAGTGTTTGGTGTACAACCAAAAATAAAAACTTATGTTGGAAATTGTAAAATATGCCGAGCAAGAGCATTGTTAACATCACCTTTACTAACAGCATAACAATGCTCGTATATTCTTTGTTTTAGTTTCCGCTCGGTCTTACCTATATAAAATGAGGGACAAACCTGACAGCAGGCTGCATATACTACAGCTTTGGACTCTCAATTAAAGGAGCCATTTATTGTGTAGTGTTTGTTATTAATATTGATGTCAGTAGTCACTTGAATGTGTTTACACTGTGTGCAATGCCCACATTTACGCATACCTTTATGTACCCGCTTGTTCGTACCTAGATGCTCATTCTTATGCCTTTCCAACAGATTTTTAAGGTTAAAACCCCTTCTAAAAGTGAAGCGGGGTCTGATACCTAGCTTCTGATACCTAGCTTAGTACAAGTGGACGGTTCTTCCAAAATTAATTCCCAATTTTTTATAAAAATCTCTTTGACTCTTGCCGTGTCAGCTGAAAAAGTAGATAGGAAACTGAGATGTAATAACGTGACACTGTCATCGTTTTTGTCATGCTGTCATGTAATTAGATTAGTATTGGTAGTAATACCATCCTTATATGCTCTACTAGTTAAAATAGGTTTAAACCAACCTGTGGATCTCTTATCTTTAACTTCTGTAAGTGTTTCTAAAAATAATTTGATAGGATACCCCCTACTTGTGAACATGGACTTCATCTTGTTACATTCTAAGTCAAAGTCAACATCTTCAGTAACCATCCGTGCAGCTCTCACCAACTGGCCTTTAACAACTGCCCTTTTCTGGTGATATGGATGTTCACTAGTATAGTGCAGGAAGGCATTGGAGTAAGTAGGTTTCCTATAAATGGTAGCTTTATACTGCTTGTTATACCTGTCATTAATCAGTTGTACATTAAGATATGTTATGCTATCTACCCCTACTTGATAAGTGAATTCAAGAAAAATGGTAATATGTTGTATGAATCCTTCGATCAGTTTGATGTCACCTTGCCATACCAGACACATGTCGTCTTGGTATCTGGTGTACCATAGTACATTTTCCTGAAAAACACTATCAGGGAACAAAAAATTATGTTCCCAATATGCCATGACACTGTTGGCGAAACTGGCACCACATGGGGACCCCATGGCTACCCCTTTGTTTTGTAAAAATATATTCTTGTCAAACATAATATAGTTATTAGAAAGAATCAGATCCAAAAGTGTTTCAACCAGACATATTTTATCATGCTCTACATTCTTGGACAACATAAATTCTCTCACCCATTCTATACCCAATTGGTGGGGGATGACTGTGTATAGATCTTTTACATCGATCGTAACAAAAATGTTGTTAATATTATCCAGGAAACTCCATGAATCACGACATATTTGTAACTCCTGGTTAATAAGTGGTTTAAGAATACTATCTACCAATTTAGCACAAGCAAAAGTAATCGAACCCCTACCATCAACAATGGGTCTAAAAGGGGGTTCCTGATATCCTTGTGTAGTTTTGGAGTCCCAAAAATACTAGGAATTCTAGGTGCTGCCATAGAAAGATACTGAAAGGTGTCTATATCAATAGACCCTTCCAGAAATAAATCGTCAAGAGCAGTTCTAATGTGCCTGTATGCAGTATTAACCTGATGTAAACTAGCAGGGGTATATACCTCAGAATCCATGTGTTCACACATCTTACTAATGTAGTTAGACTGATTCATAAACACCATGCCCCCTCCCTTGTCCGGCTTCATAACTCTAATACCACAATTGTGTATCAAGTCGATGTATTGTTTGTCCTCAGAAATAATGTTAGTGTGCGTTAATCTAACATGCGTAGCATTATCTGATAGTCTCCTTAAATCTATCTCACACATTTTTTTCAAAGGACATTAATGTGGGTACAAGTGGGGGGTTAAACAAACTAGAAACTCGTAAAGAGTTCACAAGTGTAGAATTGGTCCCCATCAGAACCGCTAAATTCAATTTGCGCACATACATTTTAAGATCAACTATCATTTTTACAAAATTAGTTTTCTGATGGGGGACAAAGGAAAGACCTTTAGCAAAGAAATCAACCATATTTTGATCTACAGTTAAAGCAGTATAGTTGAAAATTTTAAAGTCACTGTGTGTGCTCAATAAAATTTCTGGTTCATTAGGTGCAATTGGTGTTATCTCCTCCTCTTGTTCCTCCGATTGTTCTTCCAATTCCCTTGCCGTCTCAGGTTCGATTGATTGTTCTGGTTGTTGTGGTTTGAATCCATGTCCACTTGAAAAACCTGGTTGTTAGCAGTTGAACTAGAGCCATTAACATCATTCAACTGCTGCTGGTTAAGTTGTGTTTGGTTATTTCTTATTCTTTCACTTCTACGTAAAGGTTCTTCCAGATGAGCATTATGGTGAAAGGAGTTATTGGGACCATTGTTGTTAGGTACAAAATCAGGTCTAGAACCCATATAATCTTGAATACCATTCATGTGGGTGACTGGGGGGGGGGGGCAGGGTATGCCTTGTTATGGACATAAGCCTGTACATCTCTGTCAATATTTTTCTTTTTGGTGGCTAACAATTTGTTAATGGTAGCATCAATACTTGAATAAATTCTGCAATAGTCATATTTATACTGTTCAAAGTTGTGATCCCCACAAATAGAATGTTCCATTATTTCAAGTTCAGTTTTAAAAGTAGCAATTTCAGTATTATAAAAATTAACCAAAGTTTTAATGAATTCAGCTGCTTGCCTGTCAAATAATGCTAAAAGTTCCTTATGAAAAACAGATTCAGCAATTAAACCTGCAGGGAAGCGCCACTGTCTAAGCCCTTTGGGAATGATTTTCTTGTCTAAACATTCAGATAGATAGGCAACTTCAAGCTGCAGTTTGCGACATTTAAAAAGTTTTTGGTCAAATGCATTAAGCAAATCAGTTATATTACTCACATCACGACGTTGGTTGGCTCCATTTTGGTCGTTCACTGTGTGAATAAAGAAGTAGTTATGATCCAGAAAACCAGCCATGCTTGGGATGCTATTGACAGCATTAGAAACATTGTTACCAGCAGAACGCTCCCCTACTACATTCACTTCTTGTCTGGGAGCAATGATAACTTCCTGTGTCCCTTCCCTAATACTTCCTGAAGGTAAACAAGGCTGCACATCGTTGGTACTCGGACTTGCACTTCTATTATGAGAACAGGGTAAACTAAGTCCTTGATTTGGTGTTTCTGCCATACTGGAGGTATTGACCATTCTTGTACCTTGCTCAAACTTCTGGGAAAGTGCCTCAACTTTCCCAAGAAGCATGTTTACCAGTATGGTTAAATTCCCAACAGCATTCGCTTAGTTGGAGCTGCTGTTATGACTGTGACCCATAGTAGCATTAAGTTCCTCAGATGTTGATGGACACAGTAGTTGCGAACCGCTTTCCCCATCTCCACTCCCACTTGCCATGATATCCAACAAAAAACCAAGAAAACCGAAAAACTACTAAAAATCAAAAGAAAAACGAGTTGAATGGTAGGAGAAAGCTGAAATAAGCAAATACGAATAACGTAATGCTAAAGCAACTAAAAACTTTAATATGGTAAGCGCTTTCAGTGGTAAAAATATTCCACCTTCTTCAGACCCAGAACAACATAAAACTGATGCTTATATAGCTTGCAGTTAATTATCAATTAGTCATTCAATCAACCAATAAAAATAAAACCAGATAAAAGTACAATATTTAAACAGTTTGAAACCTGCTGTAAAATGTTATAATGTTAAGTACATAATACTCAATTTATAAATACCATTAAATATATATGTATAACATGTGTAAATGTTATACTAAAAAATCACATTTTAAAAAGCTACTAGGGCAAAACTGAAAATGTATAATATGTGATAATGACATAAATTTACTGTAAGAACTAAGATATTTAGCTAAATATAGACACATGAAAAATATATAGTAATATGTAAAAAATAAATAATTAATTGCATGCTGGTTAAATGTTTATGATTGCTGTATGATATCGCTCCATAATAAATGTAATCAACATGGTTAGTATGGCCTCGGACACGAAATTATGCTACTATGAGGAAACCTGTAGCACTAAATGGATGAGACAAATGCTTTTATCATTGAGCTTTATGGAAGTACTTGTAATGTGAAATGTAGGAATGGTTAATTGTAATTTAATTATTTTTTTTATATAAATAGACATTAAAGTATATAACTTGTAGGTGTGAGGGTAAACTGCCCTATGTAAGTGATTGTAAGAGGTCCATCAGCTCAGGTTTTACCTGAAGCAAATCTGGAGGACATAACCGTGTTTTGTCTTCTTTGTCCTACAGATTGAAAGACTTGCATTTGCTAAAAAAATATTAAGTGGTTTGCAGACTGCATGGTTTCTTGTAGTGCCAGCTTCAAAAAATGTATTCATTACAGATGTTTGTAACTGACTTCCAACCTTAACTGAGCACAACTGCTTGACTATAACTTCAGTGGTTGGGCTTCTTTGGTACCTTGTTGCTTGAGATTCTTTACACCTGTGGACCACTGAGAAAGGCTCCTGAAGACTTCTTAATATTCAGGTTAATCTGCATGGGGATCCTTCTTGGTGGGCCCAAACTATATTCCTACCTCCCCTTTGTGTTTAGACAACTTCGCTATCCATGGCTGCCTTTGGAATCCCTTCAAGTCTGGCAAGTATGCACTGTGATATATCCATATAACAGCACGTGTCTCGGTTTTATTTATTTTTCTTTTCTTAATTTTTCAGAAATTGTGCTCACTGAAGGGCAAAATGATGGTCCCGGTGTTAGTGCTGATCTCCTGTTGCTATCCATGTTGTGACAGCATATGCCAGTATACATTACAGGGCATGCACTCCCCTTAATATATTAGCATCCAAATAAACTGAAGTGGAATTAAGTGAGATCTTTGTCATAGGCCCTTCAGAAAGGGTATCTCCTCATAGATCATTTCCTTTCCTTCACCCCTAAAATGTTGTGGGCTTCTGTCATAAAGTAGGCTGTTTCAGACTGTATTGCCAGATATGCTTGTTTCCGATATGACTCAGTTGATATATTTCTGCTAAAAAGCTAAATAACCTGTTCCCCTAGTGAATTTCCTTTTTTTACAGATATCTCAGTAGCCTATTATCTCTGAGGCTGCTTTAACAGCCCTCTAAGCATGTGTCCCTAAGCACTGAAATATGAATAACTAGTCAAATCAAAGAGAGTACTTGTTACAGCTTTAATCTGGGGATTTCTGGGTCCTTCAACAAGCTTTGGATATATACCCTCCTTTTCAGCCCATTTGCTTGAAATTACAAGGGAGACTTAAATGAGAGGAAATCTCCAAGGGCACTTTTGTGAGAAGCCCGCCAGAACAGTACATGGTTGACTACTTTGTCTCACTGTTTTCGCCTCTCTCCTTACCCCTTTCTGTTACATTGTCCTAATGCTTTGTTGTGGACTGTTTAGACAGCTGATTGTAGTATGCCTTGTGAGATAATTCTACAGCCTAGTTAGTGTCACAGTTTATTAAAATGGTTAATATGGAAATGCCTGTTTAAATTATCTTGAGAATTTAGCTTGTCATACTGTATACTTCAGATAAGGTACCTTGGCGAGGTCTGATATACTGAATATGCATTACAAAGTTCAAATTCTTCAGTGCTACCTTCTCTGTATGCTGCCATGTGTCGAGGTTACTAAGAGAAACTGACCTCATATGTGCAGTTATTTTGGACCAGATCTGAATGTTTGCATATATTATGTGTAGAAGAGTTGCTAGTTCTTCCCTGGATTTCCTTGGTCTTCATTTCCAAGAACTGATTTTGTCTCCATTTGCCGGCTTGGTCAGCATTCACTTCACACATGATTAGTGAGTGACAGCCTAGCCAACCTATGAGGAGAGGAATCTGCTCTCAAAAATTTCTGGGCATTTGAACTGTCCTCTTAAATGGGCTAATTTCCATTTGTTTAGGATTACTAGGGAGGTACCGATGTGATGAGCAAATCTGAGTTTGAATAATAAAATAGGAAAGACTACAAAGGAATTAACTGCAAAAGTTAATTTTTCAGTACACAGGTTGACTTAATATAAATACAAAAAATAAATTATTTTGCAGAAGGGCAATGGTAGCCATAGTATGTATAGACACTTTAGTTTTGCCAGTCAACTAGCATGTTTTTTGGTAGGTTGGAAAAAATAGAATGCCTGGGGGGAAAAAAGATACAGAGAGAACATGCATCCTCAGTATAGTAACCAAAAGTAAGGATTGAATCTTGGATCTTGGAGCTGCAAAGTAGCAACCTCAAATACTTCTGTGAGGCACATTCATTTTTTTCACCCATAATTGATACTCCACATATGTTGGTCCTGGGGATCGTTGTATGTAATTGTGTGTCATTGCATGCTTTCTTTGTAGTTTACTGTAGTGCAGGTTATTATCTTGTAGTTAATGTGCCTTACCTTCATAGATGTTAGCTGGAGATGTATTGTGTTGCTTTAGCAAGTTTACACCATTTATGTTTACTTCTGTGTGGCTTTGGGCAACTTTGTTTTTATGGCTATTTTATTCATCCCCAAGAGCATTTGCTTTAGTAACTTTACTTGCCGCTAATGGGCAAAAAAATAAAAAAATAAAAAACAGAGAGGCAGACACACACAGTACATTATTTTATAGCTGTCCCCTCCCACCGATTGCAGTCACACACACCTGTAGGCATTTCTGACTGCTGATAAACTGTAGGTAAGGGACCTGTCACTTGCCTACCACCCTCAAGCTTTTTCCCATTCATATTCTGAATTCCTGCAGCAATAATCCTGTTTTTCAAACTGTAAAGTACAACTGTCCTTTAGATTTTTATTTAACAGCTTTTTTCGTACTGGTGCGCATATATTACAGGGGATGGTAACAGCTTTTAGAAAAGATGTACATGGTGCATTTGTAGCACAGTTTTTAGAAATGGTGTACATGAACAGTGAAATATGAAATAAAACCTGAGTGTGTTTCACTGGCAACATCTGGATTTGTTGTATATACACAGACTGCATGGACAACTAGAGCAGTTTCTCTTAACTGGAAAGGCAATACAAATCACAGAATCCACAGATGTATGGGTTGGAGGCAGTACAAATCACAGAATCCACAGATGCATGGGATGGCACAAGTACAGCAGTGCTGACTGAGCTTAAGTTTGATACTGCTTTAGTCAGGGCAAAAGGGGACATACATTGTCCTTATATGTTGCGGCTGCCAGCATGTTGTATGTTGATTAGTGGCTATTACTTATTGAATTTAAATTAAATATTATTAAAAGAGCTGTGGCCGCATGTCACTGACTAGTTTTCTCCTCTTTTTTTTATAATTACAGCATCCCTGACAAGAAGCTTTCTTGGCCAAGCTTGGGTTTTACCTACTGGAGAGAAAGAACGTGGAAACAAGTACAATGAAACATTACAGAATTTGTTATGGTAAAGTTTCATTTTCACTTATTTCTTGTTTTTATGCAGCACAGTTCTATAGCATTTATGAAAGCTTTCTCTTGATGATAATTTGTGGAAGCTAAGGTGTGACAGATGCAAACAGTGACATAGTATTAAATCAGAAGGAAGAAAAGCATTGCAAAAATTAGGAGGTGCAGCACCCAGCAGGATAAAAGCACTATCATCAAACTAAGCAAACAACTTAGAGGACAAATAAAGTCTACCAAAGCTAAATTTGAGGTAAATTTGGCCTCTCAGGCCAAGGACAACCACAAAGTATTATTTAGCTATGTCCGCAACCTCAAAGGAATGCACAGTTATGTGCAGAACTCATTGTAAATTGAGCCACCTATACTGATCCAGAAGACACAGCAAATCTTCTGACCGACAAATTCAGCTCCAACTTTACCCCTCTCTCCCCATCAACCTTCCCTCAGGAAATATCAAATATAACTTTTCCTGCTATCACTAGGGAACAGGTCCTCAATGCTCTCTCTAAGGCCAAGAACACTGCATCAGAGGGCCCAGACAATATCCCAGGATGCCTTCTAAATAGCATGAAACGTGATCTACCAGGCCCCCTGGAATTGCTATTTAACTTTAGCCTCCAAACAGGCTTCATGCCTCATGAATGGAGAAACACAACAGTCATCCCTCTGCACAAAGGTGGGCCGTCCACAGACCCTGGAAACTACAGACCCATAAGTCTCATATACAAAGTCATGGAAAGAATTATCATGGAAATGATCAATAATGACATAGGAAACCTCCAGACAATGGACCCAATTCAATTTGGTTTCATCAAGGCCAGGTCATGCCTACTCAACCCAGTGAACTTCTTTGAGAAGGTCACCAAAGCAATGGGTAAAGGCAAAATGGTTCACACTGCCTACCATTACCTGGCCAAGGCATTTGGCACAATCCCCCACTCAGGCATTGTTGACAAACTTAAGAGGCTAAGTACGAACTCTTGCATTACATGGTGGCTAGCCAGCTGTCTCAGAGGTAGGGCCCAGCAAGTTAGAATTGGGGAGTCCACCTTTACAAAGAAGCCACTCACAAGCGGAGTCCCTCGAGGATCGGTTCTGGGACTTCCCCTTTTTGGCATTTACTTCTCTGAAGTCACAGCTGCCGTCAGTGGCCTCTGGCTCACTAAATTTGCAGATAATTGCAAATTAGTAGCTGTCGTTGAATCATCCACCGAGTCAAATGTTCTCCAGGAAGGGCTAACACAGACAAACAACTGGTGCCAGAGCCATGGACTAAAACTAAATGCCAAGAAATGCATAATCGTATCCTTTATGAAGTCATCCACCCCTGATAATTATCATAGTACACCCGTAAGAGTTGACCCAGTAGTCCGGGACATGGGGACACACAGAGATGGTAAATCTAGCCTTTGACCATCACATATGTGCAGCAGTGAGGAAATAATTCTGTGTTGCGCAACTTATAAACAAAGGTATGGCATCTAGGTCCAAGGAAGTCATTTTTCCACTGTATTCGGCACTCATTAGACCTATCATTGAGTACAGTGTCCCCTTTGGTATGTACTTAACCAGGCATATCCAAAAATTGGAACATCTACAGAGGTTCCTCAATAAAAGAATGCAGGATGTAAGTAACATGTCCTATGCAGACAACTCAAGGCTCTATCCCTGTCATGCAAGGCATGGTCAGACCCCCACTCTGATGGACCTCCTGCATATTTGCAAAACAAACAGCACCAGAATTACTTGTTCTAAAGGCTTAAACGTTGCCCGTGATATAAAAAGGACCAGCTGGAAAGACAAGTATGTATCTCAAGGACTACCCCTTCTCTGCAATAGGTTCCCTATCCATGTGAAGCAGAGTTTCTTCCTAACCCAGTTCAGGTGTAACTTGGACAATTGGATGGGGAAACAGGAAACTCATCCCTGGTTTGGCACCTATGTCTGTAATGGGCACAGGCAGCCCATAAATTTCATCTATAAGGCCCCTGTTTGCAAATGTTTCACCTCCCAAGCCTCTGCTTACACTTATCAAAGGTACCAGAACTTGTCATGGATTTGGGGTGCATGGCTAGGCTTAAAATGGCCATTGTAGTCATAAGCCTAGTATATACCTATGAGAGATGTCCTGCATAGGTTGATCAGCTTGGTTTCAGTCTTTTGGCTACCAGTTATAGAATGTGTAGCAGGCAGGTGTGAGTCACCCAGCAAAGATTCTTTCCAACAGTCCTCACTGGATGGAGCAGCAACCACCTCCTGCAGTGGAAGCAAGCCCATAAAAGTAGCTTAGTATAATCTCCTACCTTCCACAATTTTTCCCTTCATTTCTTCTTCTTCTTTCAGCTTTTCCCGGTTAGGGGTCGCCACAGCGGATCACCTGTTTCCATTTCTTCCTGTCCTCTGCATCTTGCTCTGTCACACCAACCACTTGCATGTCCTCTCTAACCACATCCATAAACCTTATCTTAGGCCTGCCCCTTTTCCTCTTACCTTAAAGCTTCATCCTTAGCATCCTTTTTCCAATATACCCAGCATCCCTCCTCAGCACATGTCAAACCAACACAATCTCTCCTCTCTGGTTTTGTCTCCAAACTGTCCAGCCTGGGCTGACCCTCTAATATACTTATTCCTAATCCTGTCTACCCTCGTCACACCCAGTGCAAATCTTAACATCTTTAACTCTGCCACATCCAGCTCTGACACCTGCCTTTTTGTCAATGCCACTGTCTCCAACCTATATAATATAGCTGGTCTCACTACCCTTTTGTAGACCTTCCCTTTCACTCTTACTGGTACTCGTATGTCACAAATCACTCTTGACACTCTTCTTCACCCACTCCACTCAAAACTACAAAGAACTCAGAAACCACACCAAAAAAAAAACAAATTAACGGCAAGAAAAAAATTCTACAATGAAACCCAAGCCAACCACTACTCAAATCCCAAAAACTTCTGGATCACCATCAACAAACTTTTTCACCAAGGAAATCCAACAACCGCGAACTCCTTCCCAAGCAACACAGCACAAGAAACCACCACCCTTCTCAACTGCCACTTTATCAACTCTGTCTACAAATTAACCCACATAGACCCTAACACCAATCTCCTGCCACATATCAACAAAACCCCCCTTTCCACTTAAACAAGTTTCCACCACCTACATAAAATCACTCCTCCATAAACTAAAAACCATGCCCACCCCCCCCCCACACACACACACACACACACACTTTCTAAAGTTTGCTGGAGACTCAATAGCCTATCCAATTTCTATACTAATAAATAGATCAGTCCAAGAATCCATAGTCTGTAACATCTGGAAATCATTTTATACTATACCTGTACTCAAAGGAGGAATCTCCACCAACCTTTCCAATTTCAAACCCATTTCTGTACTTTCCCCACTCAAAAATCCTTGAACATGTATACACACCCAGCTTCTCAACTTTCTAATCCAAGACAACCTTCTTACTCCTACCCAACACAGCTTTTGGCCTAACCACAGCACTGCCACTGCCCTTCTATCTTTTACACACACACTGTAGCTGAAGCTAGTGACAACAAGCAGCTTGTTTCTTGCCTGTTCCTGGACCTCTCTAAAGCCTTTGATATGGTATTTCATTCCAAGCTTCTTACAAAACTGTCTGATCTCACCTCTCATCTTCCACCATTAAATGGTTCTTCAGTTACTTTACCAACAAACTGCAGTCTGTCAGATGGCACAGCTCCTATTCTCCCTTTCTACCCATTCAAACAGGAGTCCCCCAGGGCTCCATTCTTGGACCCCTACTTTTCAACATTTTACTAACAACTTACACACATCCTGCAGCCACTCCTCTCTTATTCAGTAGGCAGATGACTCTACTCTTATCTGCTCTTCTGATAATATCACTCAACATCACACACTTCCCCAAAACTCATTCCTTTCCATTGAAAGATGGCTTATGAAAAAACAGCTCATCTTAAATCCAAACAAAACCAGACTTTTTCCTCTTCCTTCCAAAATCTCTCTCTCACCATAAAGGCACCTTTGCCATCTCATCACTTAATAACACAATCATTAAAGTAGAATCCCACACAAAGCTCCTTGGTATCATAATTGGCAACCAATTAAAATTTGACCTATACATTCAACAGTGTATCAAAAAAAACTCACCAAGAATTGGGTTTACTTTATAGGAACAAAAAAGTTCTTACTTGAAAATCTAAAGTTTTTCTGGCTCAGGCATTCATCCTTCCCCAACCTACTCTATGCCTCTCCAATACTTACAAACTTACAATCCACATTAACTGCCAAGCTTGAACAATCTTATAACAAAATTGCAAGATTTGCTACAAACCAACCATACACCTCTCACCACTGCATTGCACTAAAGAACCTATAGTGGCTAGAATTCCCCCAACAACTACTACTTTCACAGCTTCACATAACACACTTCATACTTAACAAACTCCCTGCCTGCCCCCCTCCCTCTGTTCTACTATATCCCAAATCGTTCACTACGAAGCTCTGACCAACATCTCCTAGATATTTACAAGCGCAATAAAACCATTGGTAAACACTTATACAAATACTCTATGCATCAAACCTGGAACAAACTCCCTCGTGATATATGAAATATCACCCATATAAGTTGATTAAAAAAATAACTAAAAAACTTCATATCTAACTCGAGGAGCTGCCCCTGCCAGGACCCTACATAAACCCTTCTCCCCTTTCCCTAATTCTAATACAAATTTTTATTTTACAGCTCTAACTCTCAAGAATATTCTACTACAGTGTATCTCTGCTTCACTCAGATATATGATGTCTTAACCTGTACTTAAATTTGTTTTTCAATTTCTGTATTCCTTCCTTTATGTAGCAACATATGTCTTAAGTTATGTCTCCATTTTGTATTGCCATTCGAGGTAATAGCTAAGGTCTCATCTTTGTTGCCCTTCATGGCACCAGCCTATTATTGTTTATTTCTGTTATCTTACATGTACATTTTATAATTGATTTTATTGTACTGGAACTTTTCTCTTCTGGTCTCCGCTGAAAATGGGCTTTTGTGCTCAGCTGGACCAACCTGGTTAACAAATGTCAAATAAAATAAAAATAGTCCAAATGACCAACTAATAATCTGCAAGTCCAACAGATCTGCATTCTGCTGACCCAAGAATAGGAATGATCTTGACCTTATCCTCCCCAAGGCCACCTTCATACAGAAGGATGTTGAACACCCTGCAAGGGAGTGAATAGGCAGAGCAATATGAAATTGTTAACTGACATCAGTCCTGTAACAGTTAAATCTGGAAACTGGAAGAGGTTTTCTGTCTACAGAGCAAAGGGGTTTAAAGTGTACTATTCTACCAACTGCTGTTTGCCTCTGCAGGGACCCTCCCTTCTTCCTTAGCTAACTTTGTAATGAAGCTTTCCTTAAAGGGTTCCTACACTTGGGACCTCTAAGAAAACCAGCACTAACTCCTTAGAACCTTCATTTTTATGCTAAAAGAGTTAATGCTTCCACCTTTTGAGACTAGCTTCTCAGTGACAGCTGAGTCCTTGTCCTGCAAATCATAATTTTAGTGCCTATAACCTTAGTTATGAAAATTACTGAGCTTCAAGCCCTGATGTGCAAAGAGCCCTGCATGGTCTCTCATGGAGACAGCTAGTATTAAAATTAACTCTTCCTTCTTTCCAAAGGAGGTATATGAGCAGGCAAGCAATCAGCCTATGCAGCTTACCAGTCTTCTTTCATGACAGAGTAAACAGTAGAGTCAGGTTTTATACCCTAGTTTATCACAGGGAACTTAAATTTAGTCCAGTAAGAGCTCGAGAGTTCAGACAATTTGAGAAGTTGTCTTGTTTATTCCTGGTATATGTGTCAGGCTTGTCTCAAAACAAACTCTGTTTAAATGGCTGGCAAACTGCATTCCCTTCTGTTAAGAGACAATAAAGGGTGCCTTTCTTCCCACCATGATCTGGGAGCAAATGTGTCCTCCTCTTGCCTGAAGTGGAATGAATGTGTTTAGCGGTTTCTGGTGGGGGGGGGGTTGATGGTCTTCATGACTAAAAAAAAAATGTATATACTTCCTTACCTAAAGGCTCAACCACCTCCATCTAGTCAGTCATTGTCTAAACAAGAGCGCTATAGCTCATTTATTCCTGTCCAGTAGTTCCAGTCCCCCCAGTAAGAGTTGGGTGGTAGAAAGTAGACCAACTTGCTATTCCCCATGAGGTAAACTACCCCCTCCAACACTGGCAGCTCTTCTGAGCTCCGCTATTACTATCTACTGAGGTAAAGCATGCTTCCACATGCCAAATTTCTCAAAGATTATAGTGCAAATGCACTTGGACATCATAGGCTCAGTAGGCTCGAACTCCAGTGGGTATAACAACTAATGCTTCTGCTAAGGATCACCTGTGCGGTGAGCCGCAACCTCCTCCTTTTCCCCCATTTGAGTGAGCCATCAGCAGCAGCCTGCTTGCTCCCATCTCTTCTAGACAGCTCTTACAGGTTCATGAGCCAGGAATCGAACTCGGGGTGCCTGAACCAATCTGGGTTTTAGGACAGGTAATCTGAAGTCTTCACCGTATAATGAAACTGTGTCAGCATAGCAGCCACCATAAGGCCATTTTGGGATACAGCAAGTTTGAAAATCAAAATCTATTAATTTACTTATTTGGTATTTGTTCACTGAGTACGTTGGCTGGTCTACTGACCCTTTTCAGCCACGACCCAAGCTCAAAGAGTAGAAAATACATCATGGTCTTTCAATCAACGATATTTATATACAAATGAGTACATGGCAAAATTCGCAACATAGTAAGATTGAATGCAGATAGTGTAACGTTAAAAGATCCAGTCAGACTGCATTGAAAAAATACGAGTTAAGATGTGCATAAAATACAGATCAATTATAAGTTCCTATATGCACCTGAAATATTTGCGTATATAATGTCTCATTAAGTGACTGAGAAAAATGTATTAAATGTATTCTAATATCCATGATATAATTTACCTGTTTTAAATGTATTCTAATATCCGTGATATAATTTACCTAACCATTGTCATGATAGCTGTCGCAGGTAGATTTAGTAAAGAGATGCTCTTTAAGTGCATCTTTGAATATTTTAATGGTTTCTATATTTTTGATGTTTGTAGGCAGGTGGTTCCAGGTAGCAAGTTGCAGTCTACAGAAGGATATCTCACCTACAGCAGTTTTAAACGGAGGGCGTACTCAAGTGAAATTGTTGTTCTGTGTCTTAGGGTTGTTTTGTAAAGGAAGTTTCACTGTTAAAGGCAGTTAATAACAATGTTTTAGCTCTTTGTAAATTAGAGTACTTAGAGGAAAAGTGGTCCTATGAGGCTCTGAATGTCATTTGGAATTTATTGCAATTATTGATGCAGGGGCACTATTATTTTTGCAGGAGAATATAAATATGATGAAAACATATTTTTTAATAATTTCGATAGATTTTCTTTTAAAAGAAAGTGAAGTTTCAAGTGAAATTTTATCAGAGGACCATTCAAGAAGGAAAGTTTAAGCACAATATGGACATTTTTCTCTTTGGGGGGGGGGGCTGTAGATGATTTAATATTAAATGTGACATTAGAAGCCATTTAGGTAGCTCATTCATATGAAGAACAAATTTTCATCTGCAGCACTGGTTTATTTATTGTCAGGAGTGCTGTCTGTCCAGGAAAGATGAATTTGGGTGGCCTGTGGTCAATCCTTCTGTCTCATGGGATGGATTTGGGTTGTTCACATTATCTAGCATGCTCCTTCATGTAAGCCACAGAACCATGACAACAAGGCAAGAAGAATGTGAGAAAAATGCAGTCATTTGCCATAGACATGTTTGGATGCATGCATGTGCTACCCAAATTAGAGATGTTGTACTTTGGTTACTAATGGAAGGAAAAATTTGAGGTTAGTGTAAAATATAAGCAAAAAGCCAAGTCCTGCACTTCAGTGGCCCTGGCTGTCTGCCTTCAAGCTTTCATGCCTAGCAAAGGAGACAGATAAGAAACTGGGGGGATAAATGGGCCCCTAAGTTTGGGGTCATAGTTAGAGACTATAGAATCATCTAACTGAGGTCACATAGACATCATACAATTACATAGAAACAACTTCTTGTCATGTTAGTGGATTGTGAATTATTAACCTGTAAAGAAAGTGTATAGCAGACCTCTGATTGATTGAATGGTAGCCACTCGCCTCCACAGTAGTACCAGAGGTTCTTGATACAGGACCAGCTACCCTCATCCAGAGCAATGCACGACATTGCCTGACGGTGTAATATGCTGGGCCACTCTGCAGCATACAAAGTAAACTGACAGTAATTCTCAGGATCTTCTCTTATTCCTAGGTCTCCACTGCCATCAGGTCATTCTGTCCTTGTAGGTTCACAGGTGTATACTAGACTATCACTGGGATCTTTATAAGCCCTAGTCATGTACCCCAGGAGTTGTTATGCCTTAGTGGTTATTTTAAGAGAGTGTATGTTAGGGCATGATTTACTGGCTGCTTCTGTCCATCAGAGACATAGATGTCAGACCAGGGGTGAATTTCCAATTTCCCATCCACTGGTCCAGTTTGCTTTAGAATAGGGTTGAGGAAGGGTTTTGCTTCACATGAATGGGAAGCCCATTCCAGAGAATTGGGATTCTGTGGTACACGTATCTGTCCCTCCTATATGACCTGTTTAACTTGCAGGCAAAGTTGAAATCCTTGGATCTAGTAGTTCTTTAGCTACTCCTTTTGCGGATATGCAAAAGGTTCACCAGAGTAGGATCCTGTATGTATGTCAGGCATAAATCCTAGTTGACTAATCTGAAAGAAACAGAGTATAGAGATGGGGTTTTGAGGTAATCTGTATAGGACATTGTGTTTACACCCTGAAAGTCTTCACTTTCCCCAGTACAACTGTTATTGACAGATTGAGAGGCTGGGGTTAAGAGGAAGAAATCACAACAGTCATTTGTTGGGTAGTCATAGGACTATTTTGTGCCATACAGCCTACTCTTCATTGGGTGATGTTCAGCATGTAGTGCTTGCCCATAAGGACATCATGCATTCTACCACACACAGTGCACTACCAAAAAGTATGCACTAGCATGTACCCTTCTGCAGAGAGCTAGCTGCTGACCTCCATTAGGGAGTGTTTCTCTGATGGCGTTCCTCACAAGTTAGGAAAGATTGCTTCTTAGCTGCTCATCTTAGCTTCTATTGTTCAGTACTGTAGGTCTAGTTCTATTGGTTGACCCTGGAATGCCAGTGTTGTCTGTGGCATCTTATCACTGCTAGTTGCTTAAGTTCTTATTTGACCTGAATTTGTGTTCAAGTAAAAGTGGGAGGACAGTTCTAGAAAATGAAGAAGCTGTAACAAATGAAAGGTTATAAAACTCAGTGTGTAAGCTTTGAAAAATTAGTCATGAGTGGTGATCACTGCTACTTGATTAATGCAGAGTTTAGACTAATCAGACTTGCAGATGGCAGGACCAGTAACAGAGGAATGCATAAAATGTTGAACAGAGATTTGTGTTTGTAGACTTAATTGCTCAGACGTGACATAAAATTCCTTTTTCTTTTAGTATTTACTTGGAATATACAAGTGATGTGCTAAAGGCCATAGAAGATATTGCTGGCGTTGGAATACCAGAATTGTTAAATTCTGCAAAAGATGGATGCTCAACCACTTACCCAACACTGACAAGGTAATTGCAGCAACTGATGCACATGTGAACATTGTCTTTAGACTGAACACATCAACAGCTGTAAAGTATGGAAGTCTTTTCACTTTAAATGCACTAAAAACATGATCCTGCGGCTGCATTCCAGAATTAGCTTCACTGCTCATTTTCTACTGTATGACTTTATTGGAATAGGCTTCATTGTTACAACACAAGGATAAAATCTTGAGTACATTTTTTCATAGAATTTTTTTTTTCTGCAAAAAGGTTACTTTTTGCCTGCTTTCCTCATTCCAATTGTCTTCCAGGCACAAAAAGAAAGATTGCTTAGCAGCCTTTCCCATCACACAAGCTGGTTATTTGCCTCCACTGCAGATGAGTGGCTCTGCTGTGCCTAAAGCTGGTTCCTTAGACCACTCATCTTTTTCTCCAGATCCCCCTAGTGTAGTACATGAAGTCACCATGGACCTGGAGTTGCCACATCTTCTGATGTTTTTAGGGTCTCATGAGGGGTCAGCTTTTACAGAAGTAGCAGGGAATGAAACCTTGCTTAGCCACAATGTTGTGACTGTCCCTGGGGATGATGATGATGATGATGTTAATACGAGGTCATTGTTTTTCACAAATTCCTTCCAAAACTCTTGAGCTAAGCTCTAGAGGAAGGACTTTTGGAGCCTGAAAGTGCTAATTTCTTTTGTTTTATATTGTTGTTTTTAATAAAGTCTCAATATGTTTTTTATGATACACAGCGTGGTGGCCCTCCTCAGCTGTTTCTCTGTTTGCATTTTTTATTTCTGCTGGTTTGGACCTTTGGCATTCCTAGGTTTTGTGGATTTGATTCGAGCTAAGGTCTACCCTCAGTGTTCCTCACCAAATTACCTCAGATCTCATTTGCCACTTCATCATGCCAGACGTATTCTCTCTGATCTCTCGAGTGATAACGTATTGTCAAAAACTTTAAGATTTTCCTCTTTTCTTATTCTATCTTTCTTTGTATCTGTACTACCCACTCCTCTTTTTGATAGTTTAGTTTGCACGTGAATGTGTTTTTTCCCTGATTTAACGTTGGGTAGTTTTCTCAAGTACCATTGTTGGTGTTTTTCCCCTTTACTTTCGGGTATTCTTAAATACCACTGTTGGTATTTCCTTTCTTCTTGCCCTTTTTCTCCTTACTTAGATAAAAAAAGCCCTTTTCTTTCTGATTTCTCAGTATGAGTGGTTGTGTGTGTGTTGTGGCCTTTGTTTTTTGTAATGGCTGATAAACCCTCCAAAGGCAGTTCTGGTTTCAAGAGGTTCCAGAAATGTGATAGGAAGATGCCAAATTCAGATGGACACAGTCTTTGCGTCTACTGCCTCGGTGTGGTCCATCTACAAGAGAACTATGCAATCTGTCACAGTTTCAGCCAAAGAATTCTGATTGACCATAAAAACTAATTTTTGAAAGGTTTTCTTAATTCAAACTTTGAAGAGGCCTTATCTGGTCTGAAAACTGAAGCCAGTTCTTCCTCCTCCTCCTCTTTCAAGCCGAAGAAATGAAGTAATTCAGTTCCGAGACACTCATCGGAACCACCAAGCAAAATTGTCAAGACTCTCATGGTGCCGACAGTCTCCTCAGAACCAGTGAGCGAAATATTCAGTCCTCGGTGCCTGTTCCTGCACCAGCGACTTCTGCACCATTTTCTTCGGTACCTGATTCGATGCAGGCGACTTCGAGTTCCGAAGTCAATTAAAGACACTTCCCCTTCAGTACCAACCAAGGACCCTTCAATTACATATTTACCACGTACTACATATTCCCCCGCAGTAGATCCCTTTGTGGACCGTTCTCCCAGTTGCTTTTTGGAGAACCATCCACCAAAGTCTCCATTAGATTCCTCAGTTCGATCCACCAAGAGTTTGTCTGAATCTGATATTATGAGACTGGTGGATCAGCTCTTTACAGTGAGGGGAATACCTCCTTGCACAGTTCATAGTAATGTTAACTCTGGAACCTTACCTTCTTCCAAACCATTGCTAATTCCTCTGACTCCAGCTGAGTTTTTGGAGCCCCTGGAATCAACCTTCCCGGCTTCGACTGTTTCTGTGCCGGTCAGAGCTCCTTCTCCAGCACAGATAGCTACCCTGAGTTCTTTGGTTTTGTCAGACCAAGAGACCTCCTATAGTTGAGGCTTTGTTGCCGGTTCCGAAGGGCAGGGTTCAACCGGCATGTGTAAGCTTGACCCTGGCTTCGGCCTCCTTTGTGGAGGTGGGACCATGGTTCTGAAGGAGTCTATTTCGGTTTCGGGCTCCCATCCCCTCTATGGGTCGGCCTACGTATCAGGCCTTGGAGAGGGCCTTTTCCATTGTGGGCAAACAGTGTATACCTTCCCTGTCGGACCAAACATTTTGTCCATCCCATCGACCAGAGCTTCCTGCAGTCATTTCCCTGGAACAGAGGGCACAAAAGTCTCAGGATCAAACCACATTAGTTATAACATCTTCAGATACCTCTCCAGAACACCCCACCAAAGTGGTACCTTCAAAGAGAAAGTGCAAGAGGAAGCATTTGTACTCCCCTGAGGTGTCCTTCACAGAAGATACCGATTTTGATGAGGGGGAAGGTTCCCCTTAAGTCACCCCCTGAAGATGTTTCTTTTGGAGACATCCTAGATATTCTAAAACAGAGAGGTGGCTGGACTACCCTCCAGCCTTCCTTGGAGAAATAGGTATACCTAGAGGCTTTTCATGCCCAACCCTCTACTTCTTGGATCTCTCCACCCGCTGATGATCTTAAGTTGATCGCTCAGCGGGTTTGGAAGTTACTTGACTCTATTGAGCCAATCCCAAGGAGACCTGACCATATCCTCTCTTCCACTCAGGATCAGCAACACTGGCCTAAAGGAATACCTATGGTCACCATGGTAGTAACAGCAAGTACCAAGAAGGAATTTGTTGATGAAAGTCCTACTATTCATCCCACTAACAAAGAGTCTAGGACAATGGATAGATTTGGAAAGCACATATACACTTTTATTGACCTTAGCTCTCGGGTCCTTGAACTATATGGCACATTTTACCAGACTTCAAAGAGATCTGATTAAAGAGCTGTCAGATACTCTTTCAGGAGCAGTAGCTGAAGGAGTTTGAGACAAAGTGGCTTTTCAGCTCACTACCCTGGATTCCATCTCCAGCTCATCCATGAGGATAATTGCGCATGCTGCCGAAGGGACAACAAGAGCAGCGGGTTCAGGCATAGTGATCAGGAGACACGCCTGGATGTGATTATGTGATCTTGCGGAGCCATATAGGTCTTCTTTTATCAACGCACCATTTGACAAAACTTCCCTTTTTGGTCCCAAAGTTAAAGAGAAGCTAGCCAGAGGTGAGAAAGATGCGAAGACCCTTTCTACCATGGGCGTACACTTCTCCACACCTCAACAGCCTTATTCCAGGAACCAGAGAAGTGGGATGCTATGGTTCAAAAAGTCCCAGGGACCTTTCTCAGACTCGCGTGGCAATGACTTCCCCCAGTGCAGATGGGGGGAGTAATAATGGAAGACGCTGTTCAAGAGGCAATAATGGCCCTCAGAGTCAGGGTTCCAGGGACTCTTTCCCTGGTAACTCCTATCAGAGCTTCTAAGAAGAGACCTGATTGCCTTCCTCTGGAGGCATTTGAGAGATGATTATCCCTCCACCCATCTGCCTGGTTAAGGATAACAACGGACAAATGGGTGCAGAGGATTATTACCAGAGGTTACAACATCCCCTTTTTAGAAGAACCAAGACTAAGAAGAATCCCAGATGTTCCATCCAGCCACAGGGATGCAGCAGTCTTAGAAATTCAAAAACTGCTTGACAAGAGAGTCATCCAAGCAGTCCCACCAGATCAGAGAGGATCTGGGATTTACTCGAATCGTTTTAGTGCCAAAGAAAACAGGGAACTGGACACCAATTTGGGATCTCGGTCAGCTGAACAAATCAGTTCATCAAACCAAATTCCAGATGGTCTCAGTTCAGTCTATACTTCTGCTCTTGGAAAAAGAAGATTGGATGTGCTCTGTAGATGTTCAGGATGTGTATTACCATATAAAAATGGACAAATGGTCCAGGAGATTCCTGCGCTTCTGGCTGGGAGCCCGTCATTATCAGTTCAGGGCTGTGGTGGCAGTGGTAGCAGCTCACCTCAGACTGCCAGGATTCCGAGTGTTTCCATATCTAGAACATTGGTTCCTTACCGCTCCCACCAGGCTTCAACCCATAAAGGCAAGAGATTATACTGTTTTTTTCTTTGTTCCACATTAGGAATCACTGTAAACTGCAAAGAAATCCCATTTAGAACCACACCAACAGCTGGAATTCATTGGCGCTGTGTTAAACACAGTCACTAGCATTGTGTCTCTTCCCCTAGAAAGGCTCCAAAGGATCAGATCACAAGTCAGCCAGATCATTCACAGCAAAAAAATTAACAGCAAGACTCGTTCTATAGGCTCTAAGATCAATGGCAGCCTCTTTCACTCTAGTTCCCCTGACCAGATGTCACATGGAAATTCTTCAGTGGCCAATATGCCTGGCTTAGGATAACCATGGACAAATGGGTGCAGATGATTATTACCAGAGGTTACAACATCCCCTTTTTAGAAGAACCAAAAAGATTAAAAAGAATCCCATATGTTCCACCCAACCACCAAAAACTAGGTATGCTATACAGGAACAACTACTGCCTCTCTACTTCTACAAGGCATACTCTGGCCTCCTCTTACCTCCTTCCCTCCCTTCTGTATGGCACCCCACTACTAACTGTAACCTATCCTCTTCCATCACTTCCAAACTTGAAAGTTGTTATAACAACATTTCTAAATTTGCCACCAAAGCCAAACATTCCACTCATCACTGTGTCACCTTCCAATCCCTCAACTGGTTAGAATTCACAAATTACCTGGACTTCCTCCAGCTCACTACAGCACATAGACTAATATTTAATCCAACCAAATGCCCTGCTCTAACTAACATCCTTCCCCCATATATCCCAAATAGAACTCTCAGATCTGAACACCAAAACTTACTGTCCACAAACCTAAACGTCCTGCTAGACAACTTCTTCTCTCCTTCTCCTTAGGTAAGAAATGGTACTCTCTCCCTTCCACACTAAGGACAATGTCAAACACAAACAACTTTAAAACTCAGCTTTACACATACCTCTCCTCCAAATGGAAATGTAACTGCATTCTCCCTAACTAGAACTCTAACAAAAGCCCCTGGGTGGGTATCCTCCTGAGTTCCTAAGCCCCTATAGCTGGCTGTAACCTTCTATAGCTAATTCCCATACAATCTCTCACACTCTGTAAATAGCTTTTGACTTTTGACTTTAACTGTATGAATTTGTTAAAATGTATCTGCACGATATTTTCCACTATGGGCAATATTGCTCACACTTTGTATTATTTGGTATGTATTTGTACTTGTACTTTTATTTTTATTGGACTGCAATCTTCACTGTAATCTGTTTCATGGAGCTTTTCTCTCTGGGCCCAGTGGACTGCCCTGGTAATCAAACTGTAAATAAATAAATAAATTCTGGTCTTCCAATGGTCCTTATTGAATCATCCAGTGTTCCATCTGATTATGATCACCAGTCAATGCATAAAAGACCTGAGTTGGTGGCTCCACTCCAAACAAATTTTGTTGGGCCGTCCCTTTACCCTTCCTCAACCCCAAGCAATAGTGACCACAAGATGTGCCCCAGATGGGGAGGGGGGAATTCTCTGGGAAAGACAGTCCAAGGCACTTGGTCCCAGCTGGAGGTCAATTTCTATGTCAGTGGTCTAAAGATGAGGGCAGTGCTCTTAGCATTGCATGCATTTCAAGATTTCCTCCCCTTGGGAACGATTGCAATTCAAACAGACAATATGTTGGTAGTCTGATCCATCAAAAAGCAAGGGGGAACCAGATCCTACCCTTTGTATCGAGAAACGCAGAGTATGGCAATGGGCATTTTCCTCCAACTGCTTTCTAATGGCAATGCACATTCCGGGGAGCTCCAATGTGATAGTGGACAAACTGAGCAGATCCATCCTCATGCCTCACATGTCAGTCCAGTGGTGGTGGACAAGATATTCTACCTTTGGGGACAACCTTGCTGCAACCTCTTCGTGTCCCCTCTGAACAACAAGTGCAGCAGTTACTTTTGCCTTATCCCCACTTTCTGCTTCACGTTTGGCCCCCCGGTCTATTGTACACCTTTCCTCCAATTCCTCTAATATGTCCGTTTTTAAAGAAAGCCTACATGTCGAAGTACAAAATAATTCTCATCACCCCATTCTGGTCTTGGCAGGTCTGGTTTCCCTTCCTATGGCCTTATCTAATTTGGAAACCCTGGATACTGGACCCAGCTCCAGACCTATTGTCCCACCCGGAGGAACTGGTTCATCCGAATCTGCAGCATCTCAAGCTCACTGCGTGCCTTCTCAAGTTCCCATAATTGCCAGGCATCCCTCCCTCAGCTCCCCAGTCCAATGCATTGTTCTGGCCCACCACAAACCTTCAACTAGAAAATTGTAGCATAACAAGTGGCAAACGTTTACTAAATGATCGCTAGACTGTAATCTTGACCCATATTCAGTGCCTATTGATAAAGTTTTAGACTTCTTGGCTTTACTCTCTGAGACAGGCGCTTCAGCTTCTACTGTTTGAGTGCATCTGGCTGCGATATCTAACTTCCATATTGGTTTCAATGGCTCATCCTTTGTCACATAAACTTTGCAAAGCCTTTTTGAAAGGACCTTAATGTTCAGACCTCCATTTAAGGAGCCCACTGCACCAATGGACTTGAATCTGGTACTGCAATCTCTTATTTCTCCCCCTTTTGAGTTTTCAGCAAGTTGTGACTTAAAATTCTTGTCCTGGAAAACCTTATTTTTATTAGCTATCACTTCTGCCAGGAGAATATCTGAAATACAAGCCTTATCCTGCAAACCCCCCTGCTTAATCTTTCATAAGGACAGGGTCTCCCTCTGAACAAATCCCTCCTTCCTTCCAAAGGTTGTTTCCCAGTCAAATATCAATCAGGCTTTACATCTCCCGGTCTTTTTTCCCAACTTTTCCAATAAGGGGGAGTACTGTCTGCATTTACTAGATGTGCATAATTACGTTTGTACCTTCACAAAACAAAGGATATCAGAAAATCTGACTGGCTATTTATTTCCTTTTCTTCAGTTACTTTAGGGAGTTCAATATCTAAAGTTACTCTGACTTAAGGACTGTATCATCTTTGTTTGCAACAGAAAGGGACTTCACCCACCAGGACCTGTAAAAGCCCATTCAACTAGAGCAATAACAACTTCTGCAGTTTTTCATGCCAGAGCTTCTTTAGATGGTATTTGTGCAGAGGCAACATGGGCATCTCCTTATATCTTTATTTTGCATTTACAACCTGGAACTTGGTCTCTAGGCGACTTGCATAATTTGGCAAGAAGGTGCTCAGGAATATTCCATGTGACCTCCCAAGATCCAGGTAGCTAGGGACTCTGTCCCACAGTCAAGGATTACGTGAAGATCGAGAACATCAGTTAAAGAAGTTATGTCTTACCATAACATTCCATCTGTGTTGTCAATCTTCACTAATCCTTGACATTCCCTCCCTCCTTCCCCCTGCCTTTAGAACTCTTGGTGGATCAGATCTTCCCAAAGATTGGCTTTCATAATATGGACTCCGATATGGCCTTATCTATTATTTTTGTCTGTCACTATTGTTTGCATACTCGATTTGAGGTAATTTTGGTTAGGAGCATTGTGAGTAGAGCTTAGTTCAAGAGTTTTGGAAGGCGCAAACTGGAATAATGGCAGAGTCAGTTCCGAGGCTCAGAACCGAGCCCAAAATCAAAGATTAGTGAAGATTGACAACATAGCTGGAACATTCTGGTAAGACACAATTTCTTTTTTTCTCCTCTGTCCGTTACTCTGGACATAAGTAATTTACTGGGATTGGTGTCAGGGTTTTCTGCAGGTTCTTGCCCCTTCTTATAAGGCATTTTTTGGTAAAAGAAAAATATTCCTCTTTCTCTAAAAGATTCAAGATTTGGAATCAGGGGAATGTGAAGCAACCAGCTGCAGTTTCTTTCTTTTTAGGTGGCTGTTTCAGATTCTGAGGAGAGTGTGGTATTTTGATTTTCCCTCCAGTGAACTCTGTTTCTCTTAGATGATTTCCAGGATGAATCCATGTTTTCAATGGAAGAATACTGAGGTATCTCATTCCTTAAAAAAAAAAAAAATTGATTTATTACAGCTGGACTTTCCAGAACCTTATCCTATTCCTCCAGTTCTTTCAGCCTTGGAAATTTTTTTTTGTCACAGCCTGTAATTTTCTGACAGTTAGCCTACCCCTAAAAAAGCAGACATTGTTTAACGTTTTTCAGTCTTTTACGTTTTTTACACCAATCCCAGATCATGACCCAGCAGCTATAACCTCAGGTACTGCTCCTAAAAATGTTTTAGCACGTGGAGAGCCATAGCTTTGCTAAAAAACTGCTAAATTACATCCTGGCTTAGCACTGCTAATAGCACAAGACCCAGCCTTAACACTTAGATGGATGTTTAACAACTGATCTGATGTCAGTTTTCATTTTATCCTCACATATGGGTTCAGATCCGAATCCTTGGATCTGACTTAGTCTTTACAACAGCTAGTGTCAACAAAAAGCTCTCGAGCACCTTATCTTACCCATAATGCTTCTCTCCTACTCACCTCAGATCTCATTCGCTGCTTCGCGAAGACTTGATCCTTCCATTAGCTCTCTGGCAGTTAAGTGGATATTTGCTATTTTACAACCTTTTTCTTCAGACTTTAAGCTTAAATGTTATCTGTTTAAGTTTCTCCTTTATCTTTTTTGCTAGCCATTTTTTGCCTTTCTAACTTGTACTGAGATACTTCCTGACTACTATCTTTAGTAGTCTTTTTCTGTCTATCCACTTTACTTTGTGATTGCTTCTCCTTTTTCCTTTTTTCCTGTACTGCGGTACATCTAAAATACTATTGTTAGTAGTACTTTTTTCACCCATTCTTATTGTATCCATTTTCTAACAAAAAAATTAAAAAGCTAACCTTGTTAGTTTAATTATTTTCTGATATGGCTTAAAAAGCAGAATGCCGGCTGACTTTAAAAAGTGTTCCAAATATGATCTCAGAATTCCCTGAAGTGATTCACATGAGCTGTGCAGTTATTGTCTTGGCCCACACCACTTACAGGAGGAATGCGACATTTGTAAAGCATTCAACCACCAGGCCCTCCATTGAATGCCATAATAAGCTCAATGTTCTGTAGTCCTATCTCGCCTTCATTCGTACATATGGGTTCGGAGCCGATCCTCGGCTTCAACTCAGCCTATTTACAAGCTGGAAGAGTTCTAGTTGACTCGTGGCTAGGTAGGTATCCCATGGTGCACCAGTACAATCCCAGATCTCGTTTGCCGCGTCAACGAGTTTGGATGTGCTTCTTCTTGGCTCTGGCTAAGTCTTTTTATTTCTTCAAATTTTTTTGGATAATTCTCCTTGTATAGCATTGTATAGTTATAGATAGTGTAGTTTTTACAGTTAGTATGCTTAGCATTTACTAGTGCGCTGTTTTGGTGCATCTTCATCAAGTACAGTTGGCCTTTGGCCTTATAGTACTGGGTGTCCTGTGTGCCAGTTTCTCTTGTTATATATATTTGTTTCATATTAGATATTAATAATCATAGGTGCTTTTTGCGCTCAGTTTAGGTGCGTGTTGTTAGATAGTTGGTCATAACTTTTTGCGGTTCTTCCGCTTGTTATTAGTGTTGCAAACAGAACGAGGTTCTGTTCACTTTGTTAGTAATTTAGTGTGCTAACAATTAGACTTATTCCTGTTTGGGTGTGTGTGTCTTTCTCCCTCTAATTGTTTCTATACTAGGTCCATTTTAGTTAGAGGACCTAGTTCTTTCTTCTTTCTGTCTGCCCGGGCTAGACCCGTTTAAGTTAGAGGACCGAGTCCTCGTGGTGTCTCTTTATCATTCCAGTAAGGCTAGGCCCGTTTAAGTTAGAGGACCTAGTCCTCCTCCTTTGTCCTTCTGTGTGCGTGTGAGTTTCATCTTCTGTGAGGATGTCGAAGGAAAGAAAGGACCACAAGCCATCTCGTTTTAAAAATGCATAAAATGTTCACAGAAGATGTCCATAACGGACGGCCACAGTAACTGCATTTACTGTCTCGGGGCCATCCACCTACAGGAAACCTGCTTATTTAGTCACTCTTTTAGTGCCAGGGTGTTGCAAGAAAGGAAAAATAAGCTCATCCTAAAAGGTCTCCTAAAACCTTCCTTTGAGGAAGATCTGGCTAGCTCTTCCTCCTCTGCTGGCTCTCAGGGATCTAATAAGGATAAGCCTAAGTCTTCTAAGAGGCCCTCCCCGGCACCGGTTGGTGTCTCGGAGCCACCTCTAAAAATTTCTAAGCCAGACAAAATTACTGTCTCATCGGCCCCACAGAGCTCGGAGGTGACTGAGAGTTGTATTACTGTGATTACAGGGTTGGCGCCAAGTACCTCGGAGCCGACCGCTGAGAGTATTCAATGGAGCTGGTCTGTGGAACCCTTACCTGTCTCCCCTACATTGAAGTCACCAATATTACAGAGATCCCGTTCTCCTACTCTGTCTTCCAGGTCTTCCAGGAGTTTATCGGAAGAAGATGTGGAGAGGGTAGTACTGAGACTCTTGAAGTCGTCTGCCTTATCGAAATTGTTGTTGACTCCGACCCAGTCAGTTCGGGAGCCACTTGAGTCCATTTCCCCTTCGGTGATTCCTCCTCAGAGACTTCCTGGCCTTTCCGAGCCGAAGTGTCTGGTACCGTTAGTGGAACCCTCAGTTCCAGCTCCCGTTATGGTTGTTTCGGAGCTGTGTTCCGCTCTGACACTCTCGGTGCCTTCTGTGGTGTCTAGGGGCTGAAGCTACCTGGTCGGGCCTGACGAGGATGCCTGGAGCCGAACCTCTTCAGTTCCAAGCCTTCCTCTCGGCGCATTGGCAAGGGTGAGCTTCGGACCCTACGTCTGTCTCGGAGCCGATGGCATCCCCGGTCTCCTCCGAGCCGAGGAGGTCTTCGGAGCCGGGGAAGTTGGCATTCAAGGTGATGAGGAGCGTGCTGTCCCGGTCATCATGTCCTACCAGGGTTACCGACACTCTTCCCCCTAAGGCACCTACTTCAGTCTCAGCTCCTACTCCCTCCACAGACAGCAGAGACCTGCAGACTCAGGAGCCACCGGCCAGTGGAGCCCACTCTTCCGAGACCTCCCTGGAATATCCTTCCGAGGAGCCCCCACGGAAGAGAACTTGTAAGAGGAAGCATGTAGACTCCCAGGATGAGTCTCTTACTTTGTACACTGACCTCGAGGAGTCAGAAGGGGTCCCCCAAGTCATCCTCTGACGATGTCTCTTTCGTGGACATACTGGAAATCCTTAAGCAGAGGTGTGACTGGCCCACTGTCACCCCTTCTGAGGAATCAGTGTACCTGAAGGCTTTCGGGTCTCAACCTTCAGCCTCTTGGGTGTTTCCACCCTTCAACGAACTGAAGGAGATAGTCAGAAGGTGTGGGATACTCCTGATGTCATAGAGCCAGTCCCCAGGAGACCGAATAAGTTTCTTTCTGCACCCCGAGAAAAGGAATTTTTGTCTAAAGGTGTTCCCGTAGATGCCATGGTGGTGGCAGCGGCCACTAAGGAGGAGTTGGCGGAAACTACTTCTTCTTTTTATCCGCTGAATAAGGAGTCTCAAACGATGGATAGATACGGGAAACGTATCTTGTCTTCAGCGGCATTTACTCTTAGATAGCTGGATTACCTTACACACTTCACAAGGCTTCAGTGAGATCTCCTTAAGGAGTTAGGAGATTCTCTACAAGGTACATGTACTGAAGGAGTCCCTGACAAGGTGTCTGCCCAGTTGTCCACCTTGAATTCTATTGTCAACTCGTCCATGAGGCTTATCTCGTATGCAGCCGATGGAGCTAGTAGAGCAGCGGGTTCAGGAATTTCCCTAAGGCGTCATTCCTGGATGCGTTTGTGTAATTTTACAGAACCATTCAAGTCTACCTTTACCAACGCCCCCTTTGACGGTTCTTCATTGTTTAGACCCAAGGTAAAGGACACTCTCACCCGGTGCGAGCAAGAAGGGAAAATACTCTGCCGTGCATGTACGTTTTACTGTCCCCTCTAGACCATACCCTAAGGGTCAGAGGGGCGGTAAAATGTGGCTCAAGAAGTCCCAGAGGTTTTTCTAGGATGCACACGGTGACTCCTCCTTCAGAGGCAGAGGAGGAGGGAGGGAATGGTAGACGTCACCCTTGAGGCTGGGGCGGACCGCATAATCAGGGAGGCCGTGATTCCTTTCGGGGCCGGCCGTACCAGCACTCCTGATGTGGGGCCCGACTGCACTTCTCTGGGGCTGGTCGGGGGTTGCATTTCTTTGTATCCAGAAGCCTGGCTAAGTATCACTCAAAACAAATGGGTACAAAGAATTATTACCAGAGGTTATGTCATAGCCTTTTCTCTGCCACTTCATGTTTCCAAGAAGATCCCGGATGTTCCACCCAATCACAGGGATCAGGCAACTGTGGAGGTCAACAAGTTGCTAGCAAAAAGAGTCATCCAAACTGTCCCAGCAGACCAAATAGGATCCGGAACTTACTCCAGATTCTTTTTAGTGCCAAAACGTGCAAGCCCATTTTGGACCTCAGCAAATTAAACGAATCAGTAAAGAAGGACAAGTTCCAGATGGTGACACTGCAGTCTATACTCCCGTTATTAGGGAAAGACAATTGGATGTGCTCAATAGATCTCCAAGACGCCTACTACCACATAAAAATGGACAGGGCATCAAGGAGTCATCTACACTTCTGACTGGAAGCCAGTCATTACCAGTTTCGTGCTCTGCCCTTTGGCCTCACCACAGCTCTCAGGGTGTTCACCAAGTGTATGGCAGTAGTGACAGCTCACCTGAGATGTCGAGTATTCCAGGTGTTGCTGTATCTGGACGATTGGCTCTTGACCGCCCCCACCAGGCATCTACTTCTGCAGACCAGGGATGCTACTATCCAGCTTTGTGCCCAGTTGGGAATTTCTATAAATTGGGAAAAATCTGCCTTATTGCCCTCTCAATCTGTTATTTTTATAGGTGCAGAGATAGACACAGTAGACATGCTGGTTCATCTTCCTGTAGAAAGGGCACAGAATCTGGTTCTTCAAATTCAATGTCTTCTCCCCCCACGAAAGGTCAAAGCCAAGACTATTCTGCAGCTTCTGGGGACCATGGCTTCCACCATATTACTAGTGCCTCTAGCCAGACTACACATGAGGGTTCTTCAGTGGCTGCTGCCGTCCCAATGGTCCTTTCAGCACCTACCATTATCTCGTCACATACTGCTGACAGACTCTTTGCAAGAAGGACCTCATTTGGTGTACTCTACCCAGTCAGTTAAGATCACTTAATTTGTTCCTCGCCAACCTGTTGTCACTGTGACCACGGATGCCTCACAGATAGGTAAGATTGTCCAAGGCACATGGCAAGATCACGAGGCTCACTGGCATATCAACGTTCTAGAGATGAGGGCGGTGCTCCTGAAGACCTTCTGCCTCTGGGGACCAGAGCTCTTAACCATACAGAATTTCTAGGTAAATACTGGTTTTGAGGGCAAAATATTGGGGTGCAACGAATTCCCGCATGGCCCCTTTAATTTCTGATTTTCCTTTTTTTTTCTCTTGACATCATCAACAGAGTGTGCGTGATGTCAGGTTTGTCCACCGGTTCAGGTTTCCTTGTTTAACGGCTGGTTTGTTTTCCCGCTTTACTTATTTAACGTCTGACTCTATCTGCAGCTATACAGTATGCACAGATGACTCAGCTTCAGCTCCTCCAGGTAAAAAACAGCTTTTGCCTTAAAGCAGGAGAAACTGTACTTCAAGAGTGTGTAAACTGTCTTTTTATTTAAACGGCAGCACTTGTGCTAACAAATCTGTGTACTACTAGACTAGTGTGCTTAGAAACAGGAGTTTGCTTGAAGGTTTTTTTTATTTAATTTCATTTGTACTGACTGAGTCTGTGCATGCTGTTTGCTTCGTTCACGGCCAGCTGCAGGAATTGACAGCTGTGCTTTCATTAACTTATATGTCATAAATAAAATATTTTTGAACGGAGAAAGGACTACATAATAGCCTAAAGATAACCATAGTCAAAGCTCTATGCATGTACATCGCTGCAGCAGGGGAACCGTTATTTAAAAAGAATGAAACTAGCGAGGGCCAGTAGGTTGACTGAATATAAGGCAATCGAATCGATATACCTTCCACAATTTAAGTCTTTGTCCTTTCTTGCACTACCACTTGTAAACAAAGAAACATGTGCCGTTTAGTGTCGTATTTGTAAACAGTAATGTGACTTTGTCACTCTAGAAATAATCTGTGAGACCATGATACATGCATTGAGCGTTTGAGCGTTGTGTGCATTCCATTTCTGTTGATGTCCGTTAAGTTTGTTATTCTACTCTTGTTACTGCTCTTCTTATGAAGCTAGGTTTTTAGACATTTGACCAGCAGATTACTTATGAAGAACTTATTAGGTTTGCACTTTAGATCTAATAGTTTCTTTTACAGCTGCTTGCAGCTGATGGTCTGCATTTCATATTCAAGTGTCTTTCAAACTTAATTGTTTCCAAAACCAAGTAAAATCTTTAAGCTGCAGATTTTATTCCTGATATATAACTGGTATGCAACATTCAAAAATATAGTTACAGCATATTACTTTAATACTATTATTTTATTTACCAACTCTTGTATCAAACACATATTAAGAAGTTTTCATTTATAGTCTGTTGATTTGTAGCTGTTTACAGCTGCTTGCAGTTCATATTCCAGTGTATTGAAAAATAGTTGATGATATAATTCACGTTTGTGAACTTTATGGATTTACTTACTGAATTATAGTTAATTTATAACATTTGGAAAGATTGTTCATGATATTCAAGCCTTCTATCATTTACTTTTGAAGTTTTTTTAAGTGAACTAGGTTATGTATTTTTTCATTTTTTAACTTCTGAAGTGACTGAAGTAAGATGTGCATTTGTGCAGTTGTGCAGTAGGGAACTGGCTGTGTAGCAAACACACACACACAATATATGTATATAGTTCTGTGTTACATATATATTGTGGAAGATTAGTGCAGCTTTGCATTTTATTATATACAGATGCAAATTAGATTCTTCCAAGCAAAACAGAATCTTTTAGTTAATTAAATGTACAGCAAGTAACTTTGGTTCAGTCTTAATTGCTGGGGAGCAGTGTGTTTTGGTTTCTGTCTGTCTCTCTCTCTCTCATTCTCTCATTCTGGATTCCTCTGGCAGGAATGATTTCCATCTTCTTCTCCTCCATAGTCTTTCATCACCATATTTGATCCTGTTTTCCAGAGCCTAAGTTCTAGACTCCCAGTCACTTTCCACAAAGGGCATATTTTCTCTTACTGGGCTTTCCTCAGCCTTCATGTTTTGCATCTAATAACTTATTAAAGAAACCTGCTCTTACTGTTACAGCCAGGTAGCTATCTGGACTTAAAGCAACAGGTAGGCTTGGCAAAACACTTACTTGATTTAATTAATATATGTTGACATTATTTGCATAACTGTTTACAAATATCAGTCATACTCTTATGTTTGGTGAGAGACACAGCACTATGATACAGAAGAGTCCCACCTCCTTTTTGATGCTGTATTTATAGTGTGGGTGTGGACGTAGAATTTTATGATGGAAATGTTCTGAACTGGGCAGTTTTGTTATTATTGGTTCATGCATTTTGTTTCATTGCCTACAGTACAGCCTAGTGGAAAAATAATAAATTTAAAATGCGCTCTGTCTAACAACTGTGTTGTATTATACAAGGAATATCATTTAATAAAGTCAGGAAGGGGTATCAAAGAAAAGAAAACATGTATGGTTCTTGTTTTGTGCACAACAGGCCAGTGATTTGAAAACAACCCAAAGGAAATCTTTATTCACCACTGGCCAGATGCATTTTCTTTGGATGTGGTGTGGGTTTCAGTGCTGTTTCAATGAATGTGAGTTTCAAGGGCAGAGAAGTTTTAATGCCAAGCCTATTTTCATTGTGAGACAGTATTGCTTGTTTACCAGATATCTATTAGTGTTTCTGCATTGTTGTGCTGTAAAATGTAAAAATAAAATCCAAATAATCATTGCAGAAGTAAAGCCGTATGCACACATTAGTGTTTATGGTAAATGGGGCGAAATAGCCAGGTAATGGGACATTGGGATGGCTGCGGGGGCACTCTGGTGCCATATTTTGGTTGTCTGTTCTTCAGTTTGCGTTTGAAGGTTGGTATCCCACAATTCCATCGGAGTGGGTGGGGTTACGTAATTATGTATGCAAATTATATGTTAATCAGCGTACAGATTTGTACCTATTTTTCATGGGCCCTGTCCAGATTTTTGATGTTTCCAGGTTGAGAGGTATGCTGGGGACTATTGCAATACAATCAGACATGTCGGTAGTATGGTATATCAACACACAGGGGAGAACCAGATCATACCCACTCTGTCGAGAGGCCATTCGAGTTTGGAAATGGGCGATAGCTTCCCAGCGTTTTCTGGTGGCAACACACATTCCTGGGACAACCAACGTCATAGCCGACAAGCTCAGCTGGGCAATCCTGATGCCTCAAGAGTGGTCTCTGAAACAGGAAATGGAGCAGATTTTCCGCAGATGGGGACAGCCTTGCTGCAATCTTTTTGCCAGCTCGATCAGTGCCAAATGCAGCAGCTACTTCTCCCTCATCCCCCCTCCAGGGGGAGTCACAGAGAGACACATTTGTTCACGATTGGCCCCTGGGTCTCCTTTATGCTTTTCCTCCTTTTTCTCTCTTAATCAAGGTGATTCAGAAAGCGAAACAGCTGGGAAGCAAAATGATCCTCATTGCTCCTTACTGGCCTCATCAGGTTTGGTTCCCCTTTCTCGGGCCTCTTCTCCTAGACAAACTGTGGATTCTGGACCCAGTTCCAGATGTCTTGACTCACATGTCAGGCTCGCTTCATCCCTCCTTGCACACCCTCAGTTTGAAAGCTTGGCTGCTCCAGTTCCATCCCTAGTCAGGCTTCACGACTTTTCACCCTCCGTGACTCATATCCTTACGTCCTCTCATAAACCCTCCACTAGGAGACTATGTTCCAGTAAATGGAGGAGATTCTCTATCTGGGTGGAGGAAAAAGAATGTTGACCCTTATACCGTCTCCATTCCAGTGGTTTTGGAATTCCTGTCTGAGCTTTTTCACCAGGGATCTGCGGCTGCCACTATCAGGGTTCAATTGGCAGCGATTTCAAATTTTCATCAAGGCATACAAGATTCTAATCTGATCTCACATAGGCTGTGTAAAACCTTCCTTAAAGGTGCCACCTTGTTGAGACCCCCATATCAAGAACCTGTTGCTTCATGGGATTTAAATTTTGTATTATCCAAATTGACGTCTCCTCCCTTTGAGCCTTCTCATTCATCCCCTTTGAAATTCCTGTCTTGGAAGACTTTGTTTTTGGTGGCTATCACTTCGGCCAGACGGGTGTCAGAGTTACAAGCTTTGTCTGTAAAATCCCCTTACCTGATTTTTCACAAAGACAGAGTGTCTCTCCGTACTAATCCTTCTTTTGTCCCTAAGGTCTGTTGCCATGCCACCTTGAATCAATCCATAGAACTTCCGATGTTCTTCCCTAATCATTCCAACACAACAGAATACAGGTTTCATCAGATGGATGTCAGTAGACAATCACGTTTTTATTTGCACCGGACTAAGGAATTCAGGAAATCAGATCAGTAATTTTTTTCCTGCTCCAAATCCAGTTCAGGTTTAGCAGTTTCCAAAGTGACACTCTCAAATTGGATTTCTAGCTGTATAGCTTACATTTACACTTCTGAGGTTAGACCTTTACCTTTCAAAATCAAGGCTTATTCTACAAGATCTCAGTCTTACCTCTTCAGCTTTTTAAGCCAGGGTCCCCACTTGATAATATTTGTGCAGCAGCAAATTGGGCTACCCCTCGCACATTTATTACTCATTACAATTTGGATTTAACCTCTAGGGGTAGAGCATCCTTTGGTTCCATGATACTCAGGAGTATTTTTCCTTGAGCCACCCAAGAATAAGGTGCTAGGGACGCTGTCCCATATGTAAGAATGAAGGCGAGATAGAACTACAGAACTTAAAGAAGTTATGTACTCACCATAACGTTCCATGTTTGTAGTCCATCTCGCCCTTCATTCTTATGAACCCACCCTCCTACCCCCATCCTGGAAGTACCTGGAGACAGAAAAATATTATCATTATTCTCCGGAGACCTTTTAGTATTGGCTTCTTTCTGTATGATTGTTACTATTTCTCCTAGTTAGCAGCAAACAAGATCTGGGGATTGTACTGGTGCACCATGGGATACATTCCTAGCCACGAGCCAACTAGAAGTCTTCCAGCTTGTAAATAGGCCAAGTCGGAGCTGATGATCAGCTCCGAACCCATATGTAAGAATGAAGGGCGAGATGGACTACAAACATGGAACGTTATGGTGAGTACATAACTTCGGTATGTTCCCTTCCTCTTTTGGGGAGGCCATTTCTGGCTCTGACAAAAAGACATAAGAATAGAGATTCTTCCAAGTCAGAATAGTCTAGTCCATCTTCTTCCCTGTCCTCTAGAACTTCACAAAAGGCAAGGAAGAGGCCTCCTTCTGCTACAACGTTTCAGTCGGACCATTCTCTTAAGATGGCTAAAATTGTCAGATCCTAAGGCCTTCTCGGATCCGAAGACTTCAAAGACTACCCCATCGGATGTGACAGCTTGGGATCCAAGCCTCTCTGCTCCAAAGGATAGGTAGTATCGGTTGCTGTTGGATCCTATGGGGAGCCCCTTTAAACCAATTCAGTCTTTGGCTTGGACTTGGTACTCCCCTTCCATTGACCCGGTGCCATCTGGAATATCTTCTCCCTTCCTGGAGAGAAAGAAGTCACCATCAGCGTCATCAACTCACTTGACCAGAAGCCTCACAGAAGATGATGTGGAGAGGATGGTCAAGAAGATTCTTTGGCTAGAGGACTTTTCAAGGTCCTCTTTGTCTCCTACCCCTATGGGTCAGGAGTTTTGAGCATCTTCTCCCCCTCTTCAGATTCCGCCTCCAAGTTCTGTGGAAGTTTCAGAGCCTTTGGGTCCAATACATCTGATGTTCTCTGAGTTGGAACCGAGGGTCTTTCCTACCTCGACTCTGACTTCCGCTCTGAGTTCCTCTGGCCACTCAGAGCCGGGACACTCAAGGTTCTGACAGCCTTGTTGGGTCTGAGACTGTGGGGTCAGCTGTGAAGTTTTCAGAGCTGTCTCTACTTCTTGGAGCCATGGCTCAGATCATCCAGGCTCCAGCTTTGGAAGCTCTGTCTTCTAGATTCGAGGGTGCCCAGGTCTGGAGACATGACCTCTTGGATAGGGGATCCTCTATATCTTGGGGCAGTCAGCTTTCGAAGCCTTGGATGGGGGGCTATGTCTGCCTCGGCAGCACAGGCAGTATCTACCCTATTGGACCCACAGTCTTTCGCCTTGCAGATGCTGCACCCAGTGCCTCGATCAGACCTCCCATAGGGACAGTGGGTCCAGAAGCTCCAGGCTACCCAGTGAGGGTTCCCCGTCCTCTTCCAATACCTCCCCGGAACTCCCCACAGAGGAGGTTCCTCTGAAGAGGAAGTGTAAGAGGAAACACCTAGATTCCACAGAGGAGTCTGCCAATGAGGATACTGACCTCAATGAAAATCAGGTATCCCCATGATCACGCCCAGATGATGTTTCCTTCGGGGGACATCGTAGAGATTTTGAAACAGAGAGGTGGCTGGAAGCCCAGCAATCCCTCATCGGAGTCATTGTACCTGGTGGCTTTTGGATCCCGACCATCTACCTCCTGGGTGACTCCACCTGCCGATGAGCTCATCGAGTTGATCTCTCAGTGGGTTTGGGTGGCTCCAGATTCCACTGAACTAACCCTCTGGAGACCAGATAAAATAATAGTGCCTGAAGATAAAATATTTTGGTCAAGAGGTGTTCCAGTAGATGTTATGGTCATGGTGGCGGCCATGAAAAAAGAACTTGTGGAAGAGAGTTCTGCTGTCCATCCTTCTTAATAAGGATTCTGGGATGGTGGATAGATGTGGGAAGCCTTGTGTTCTCTTCAACGACCTTTGCCCTGAGGTCCCTGAATTATCTCTCTCATTTTACCAGACTACAGAGGGATCTGATCAAGGAGCTCTCAGACACCATCTCAGAAGCCATGTCTGAAGGGGTACAGGCTTCAGTTAGCTCAGAGCTGGCCACCCTACATTCCACTGCAAACTCCTCCATGAGGCTCATTTCACATACAGCTGAAGAGGTGAGTAGAGCTACGGGTTAAGGTATCTCTATGAGGAGGCAGGCCTGGATGTGCTTGTGCGACTTTGCTGAGCCCTTTAAATCTTTGTCAGTGCTCCATTTTATGTTGCTTCCCTATTTGGCCCGAATGTAAGAGATATGCTGTCCAGGTGCGAGAAAGATGGGAAGACCCTTTCTGACATGGACATTCATTTTCCACTCTTCAAACACCATAGTCAAAAAAAATCAGCAGAGCGGTGGAAAAATGTGTTTCAGAAAATCACAAGGGTCTTTTCCTCAAGCATGTGGTGAAAGCTCCCCCAGAGGTAGAGGGGGGAACAATGATGACAGACACCTCCCTCGCATCAGTGGTGCTCAACATCTTCAAGGATCCAGAGATACATTCTTTGTGAAACCCTTCCGGAGCTGCTGAATGGAGGCCTGATTGCTCCTCTCTGGAGGCAATCAAGAGTCGACTATCCCTGCACCTGAGAGCCTGCTTAAAAATAAGTGACAAATGGGTGCAGAGGATAATATCCAGAGGATACTATATCCCCTTTTCATAAACCCAATCAAGATGGTAGCACATCTCCTCTCATCAAGAGTGCTGACCATAAGAGATCAAGTCAAAAAGTTATTACACAATTCAAGGGTGTCTCCTTGAACAGTACTTCAGGCATTGGGTTTCTATGGCAGCAGCAATAATATTAGTCCCACTAGCCAGATTCCACATGAGAGTATTACAGTGACTTCTTGCAGTGCAGTGGTCTGTCTTTCATCAACCCATGTCAGTCACAATAAGGATTATGAACACTTGCATGAGGGATCTGTCATGGTGGATTCACTGAGAACAGCTTATTCAAGGTCACTGTTTTACACCCCTGCTACCCAAGGTCACAGTGACCACTGATGCTTCCCAGATAGGGTGAGGGGGCATTATCTTGGAAAAACAGTCTAAGGCACATAGTCTACTCAAGAGGCCAAGTCGCACATAAATGTCCTGGAGATGAGAGCGGTACTGCTAGCGTTCCAAGCCTTTTAGAATGCTCTCCCTTGTGGGACAATTGCAATTCAGTCGAACAACATGTTGGTAGTCTGGTACGGCAACAGGCAAGGGGAAACCAGATCATATCCCTTATGTCGAGAGGCGCTCAGAGTGTGGCTTCGGGCGAATTCATCCAACCGCTTTCTGATAGCAACTCACATTCCAGGATAGTTGAATGTGATAGCAGACAAATTGAGCAGGTCCATCATTATGCCTCACAAGTGGTCCCTCAGTCAGCAAGTGGCGGAAGACATATTCCTCAAGTGGGGCCAGCCTTGCTGCAACCTTTTTGTGTCCTCTCTGAACAACAATGCAGCAGCTACTTTGCCCTGATCCCCCCAAGAGGGGAGTCCCTGAGGGATTCTCTCAATCATACTTTGCCTCCTCGCTTGTTATATGCCTTTCCCCCAACTCCATTAATCCCAACATTTCTTCAGAAAGTGAAAAGGTTGAAGATAAATGCAATCCTCATTGCCCAGTATTGGCCTAGACAAATCTGGTTTCCCTTTCTTTGGCCTCACCTATGGAAGAAACCATGAATTCTGGATCCAATTCCAGACCTCCTGCTGCATCCGACAGGAATGCCTCATCTGAACATTCACAGTTTCAAGCTGACAGCTGGTATCTCCAATTCTGCTGATAGCCAGACAACCTATGCTGAGTTCACCAGTGCGCCAAATCCTGCTATCCTCCTATAGGCCATCCACATGAAAGTTGTATAACAGTAAATGGATCAGATTTGTACATTGGTCTCAACAAAATGATGTAGATATTTTTTCATCTCCTATCCACACTATTCTAGAGTTTTTAGTGCAGCTATTTAACGAGGGGGTAGCTTATTCTATGATAAAAGTGCGGCTAGCTGTGATTTCTAACTTTCACATTTGATTTGATAGTTCCTCTCTCACTTCACATAAGCTATGCAAAGCTTTCTTGAGAGGAACTCTTTTACTGAAGCCCCCTTATAAAGATCCTTCACCACCTTGGGACTTAAATTTGATATTACAGATAATTATATGGCCTCCCTTTAAACTAGCAGTTACAGGTCAACTTAAGTTTCTTGGTAGCCATCACGTTGGCAAGGAGAATTTATGAGATTCAGGCCTTATCATCCCAACCACCATACTTGATCTTTCACGAGGACACAGTCACTTTATGTACTAATCCTTCATTCTTACCAAAGATAGTTTCAGAAAATACCATCAACCAATCCATTAATCTGCCAGTTTTCTTCCCAAACTTCACCAATAAAGGTGAATATATGATGTTAAGTTGTCAATCTCGCCTTCATTCTTGCTTGATGGGTTCGGAGCCGATCCTCGGCTCCGACTCGGCACTTGCTTTAGCTCGAGAACTCCTTTTACCAGCTCGAGGCAGCCCCATATCCCATGATGCAAGGCAGGAAGTACCCAGATCTCGTTTGCCGCTTCGCTTGGGAGGTCTTCTCTTTACCAGCTCCTGGTAAGTAGTTCACATTTGTGATATTTCAAGCCCCTTTTAGTTTAAAACTAATTTTGTGATAGTTTAATTTTAATTCTACCCCTTTTCTGACAGAAATCCCTGTCTCTCTTAATTTTTTGTTAGTCAATTTTCCCTATCCCATCCCCCCCCCCCTGTTAGGGTGTGTGTGTTGGTGTTTTTATAAAATACCTCTTGGTATTTTGTTTAATTTAATTTTGACTGGTGTGTCTGTGTGTGTTGTGTTTAGGCACCATGTCTAAGGAGAGGGTTTCAGGTTTTAAGAAGTGTGACTCGTGCTGTCAGAAGATGTCTCTGACAGACGGTCACACTTCTTGCCTGTATTGTTTGGGCCCTCTTCACCTGCAGGACTCCTGTGCTATTTGTCACTCCTTCAGCCAGAGAGTCCTGCAGGAGAGACGCAACAAGTTGATTCTCAGGGGTCTTCTTAAGCCGGAGGGCTCTCCGGCTAAGTCGGCTCCACAAAATCAACTAAAACTGCCAAGGCCCAGGCTTCTGTTTCTAAGCCTGCGGCCTCGGCTCCGACTCGTATTGAGTCGAGATCGGCTCGGCTGGAGCCGATTCTGAATCCACAAAGCTTTGGCCGATGGCTATCGGTGCGAATCTGTTTTGACCGCCGATGTCGGCTCCGATCGGCTCCGACACCCATGTGGCGCAGGCATCGGTGTCGGCTCGATCGGCTCCGACACCGTTACTTTGGTGGCTGTATCGGCTCGGCTGGAGCCGATACATCGAGACGTTCTGTCGGCTCCGAAGTCGGTGCCGACAGGATCAGTAGTATCGGCTCCGATGGCCCATTCCAGGAAGAGGTCGAGGTCTCCTTCCTTGGAGCCGATACTTTCGGCTCCGGCCGCCTCTTCTATCGGAGCGGAGCCATCGGAGCCGATCTTCAAGGTCATCCAGGTTGTCAGATCATGACCTAGAGAGAGTGGTCAGTAGATTACTCAAGTCACAGGTACTGGCCCAAATGCTACACAGTCCGTCTCAGCAGACGACTGTTGGTCCACACCCCGTTACAGTTCCTCCTTCAACTCTACCCCAGAGCTTGGAGTTGGAGTCTTCGGGCATGGTTACTGCTACAGCTGGAGGACGGATACCCCCTTCTGTTCCTTCAGCCCCTACTCTTATCTCCTCTTCCTTAGAGGGATTCGGTGGTCGGGCTTCCATGGTCTCCTCCGAGGGGTGAGTGGCATCGGACCCTTGTCCGAGCCGCTCTTCCCCTTGGAGCCTCGGCCTTGGTGAGCTCGGCTCCGACATCTGCCTCGGAGACTTCCCTTTCGGTGGTTCCTGGAGTTCCTAGCTCTTGGAGCGGGTTCTCTCGGACCTGCCTGGGAGGAGCATTCGAGGTGATGAAGAGTGTACTGGCCACTGGTATCAGTCAGCAGTCTGTTCCGTAGCTCCTCCCTCTATGGTACCTGTTGACATCTCTGCCACTTCTCTTGCTACAGGACCCAGAGATCCTCCGCCTCAGGTTTCCCCATTGGGAATTTCCCCTCTTCCGAGGATTCTCCTGATGTTTCGGGAGATCCTCCTAGGAAGAGGACTTGTAAGGGGAAGCATGTAGACTTGCCCGAGTCTGTCACTTCGGATACTGACTTTGATGAGTCAGAGGGATCCCCTAGATCCCCCTCTGAGGATGTCTCCTTTTCAGACATCCTAGAACTTCTCAAACAGAGGGGAAACTGGCCCACCAACAATCCCTCTGAGGATGAGTCAGTATACCTAGAGGCGTTTGGATCTCGGCCCTCCACCTCCTGGGTGTCTCCGCCTTTCGACCCCCTTATGCAGGTTATTGCACGAAAGGCGTGGACAGCTCCTGACTCTGTAGAGCCAGTCCCTAGGAGGCCTTCTAAATTTATCACTGCCCCTAGTGACAAACAATTCCTAACCAAAAGTGTCCCCGCTGATGCCATGGTGGTGGCTGCGGCCACCAAAAAGGAACTTGCAGATCCTTCCGTGCCCGTCCATCCTCCTAATAAGGACTCTAGGACCATGGATAGGTACGGCAAGCGGATGTTTTCCTCAGCGACCTTTGCTATGCGTTAAGCTGAATTATCTTTGTCACTTCACCAGACTCCAGAGAGATATCCTGAAGGAGCTGGGAGAAGTAGTTCAGGATCCTACAGCTGCAGGGGCTCAAGAAAAGATTGCTTCGCAGCTAGGAACCCTCAATTCCATTGCTAACTCCTCCATGCGGCTAATATCTTATGCTGCGGATGGAGCGAGTAGAGCCGCAGGCACAGGTGTGGCTCTTAGGCGCCAAGCCTGGATGCGGCTATGTGATTTTATGGATCCCTTTAAGGCGTCCTTCACAAATTCTCCCTTTGATGGGGCAGCTTTGTTTGGCCCTCAGGTGAAGGAGACCTTGACCAGGTGTGAGCAGGACGGCAAGACTCTTTCTGCTGTTGGAGTCCGTTTTTCCACCCCTTCTAGGCCTTATCCCAAAGGACAGAAAGGTGGGAAAATGTGGTTCCGTAAATCCCAAGGAGTCACGCCGGATTCACGTGGTCAGTTTACCCCTAGAGGCAGAGCGGGTAACAACAACAGACGCCGCTCTAGAGGCAGAGGGGGTCCGAAGAACCAGGGAAACAGGGAGCCTCTCTCTCTGATAAGCCCTTTCAGCATCCCTGATGTGTTGCCCGGCTGTCCCTCCTTGGAGGCAGTCGGGGGAAGATTATCACTGTACCCAGAAGCCTGGCATTCCCTCACTCAAGACAGATGGGTACAGTCGATCATATCCAAGGGTTACATAATTCCTTTCGAGGAAAGTCCCTTCCCCTCAAGTTCCCTTCCAGATGTACCACCCGGTCTAAGGGACATTGCAGAGTTAGAAATCGCAAAACTACTGCAAAAAAGAGCCATTCAGCCAGTTACAATAGACCATTCAGAGCCGGAATCTACTCAAGGTTCTTTTGGTCCCCAAAAGACGGGGGACTGGAGACCAATATTGGGTCTCAGCAGACACAACAAGACTGTCAGGAAGACAAGATTCCGAATGGTCACTCTTCAGTCAATTCTGCCCTTCTTACAGAAGGACAACTGGATGTGCTCAATAGATCTTCAGGATGCGTACTATCACATCAAAATTCACAGACGCTCCAGGAGGTTTCTCCGCTTCGGCTGGGGTCCAGTCATTTCCAGTTCAGAGCCCTGCCCTTTGGTCTCACTACAGCCCCAGAGTGTTCACCAAATGCATGGCAGTGGTCACGGCTCACCTGAGACGTCAAGGATTCCAGGTGTTTCCGTATCTCGACGACTGGCTCCTGTCAGCCACCACCAGGCATCAGCTTATACAAGCCAGGGATTACACAATAGACCTTTGTTCTCATTTGGGCATCTCAGTCAACTTGAAAAGTCATCCTTATCGCCCTGCCAGTCTATTACCTTCATAGGCAAACTTAAACACTGTTCGGATGTCAGCTACCCTTACAGAACAAAGAGTTTCAGACATTCAGACTCATGTCAGGATCATTCTGGCCAGCAAGAAAGTACAGGCCAGAATGGTTCTAAAGGTATTAGGTCTCATGGCTGCGGCCATTACTCTTCTTCCCCTGGCTCGATTCTACATGCGCCTCCTTCAGTGGATGCTGTTCACGCAGTGGTCATACCAGCAACTCCCAATGCATCACCAGATTCTGGTGACACAAACATGCAAAGAACATCTTGCTTGGTGGATCACATCGTCTCAGGTTCACCAAGGCAGGTGCTTTGTACCTCCGTCCCCGGTAGCCACTGTCACCACGGATGCCTCCCTGATCGGGTGGGGGGGTCATTATCAGGGCAGGATGGTTCATGGGACGTGGCAACCGTTCGAGTACCATCTGCACATAAATGTCCTGGAGATGAGAGCAGTGCTTTTAACGTTGCAAGCCCTCAACGACTTTCTTCCCGTAGGGACAATTGCAGTCCACACAGACAACATGTCTGTAGTTTGGTATATCAACAAACAGGGCGGAACCAAGTCCTACCCCTTGTGTCGAGAAGCGCTCAGACTTTGGCAATGGGCGATCTCCTCTCATCGGTTTCTGGTAGCAACGCATATCCCTGGGAAAACCAACATTATAGCGGACAGATTGAGCAGAGCTATTCTCATGCCTCACGAGTGGTCTCTCAAGCAATCCATAGCGGAAGAGATTTTTCTGGAATGGGGTCGTCCATGTTGCGATCTTTTGCTACTCCCCAAAACAGCAAATGTCCAGACTTCTTCAGCCTCTTCCCTCTATCAGGCCATCCCCAGAGACGCTCTGACCCAGGATTGGCCCCAGGGACTTCTTTATGCCTTCCCTCCATTTCCTCTGATCCCTCAGGTGATCCAGAAAGCTACCGTTTTGAGAGCCAAATTGATTCTCATTGCCCCTTACTGGCCTCGACAAGTTTGGTTCCCGTTCCTCCATCATCACCTTTTGGTGCAGCCGTGGCATCTGGACCCAGTGCCAGATCTACTGATTCACCAATCCGGTCAGCTGCACCGGTCAATCCCTTCTCTCAACCTCACAGCATGGTTGCTCCACTTCCTTCCTTAGCCAGGCTTCCTTTGATCTCTAACCCAGTTAGAGATATCATAGTAGCTTCACTAAAATCCTCTACCAGGAGGATTTACACAAGCAAATGGAAACGTTTCTCTTATTGGGCTAAGGCCCAAAATATTGATCCTTTTACTGCCCCTGTTCAGGCAGTTCTGGACTTCTTAGCAGAGATTTTTCATGCAGGCTCCTCTTCTTCCACAGTCAGAGTTCAGTTGGCTGCTATTTCTAATTTTCATGTCGGGATAGCAGATCATAATATTATGTCCCATAGGCTCTGCAGGGCCTTTTTGAAAGGAATTTTCCTACTAAAGCCTCCAATCAGGAATCCTCCTCCTCAGTGGGATCTAAATTTAGTGCTGGCATCCTTGATTCTTCCCCTTGAGCCAGCTGTTTCTTGTTCCCTAAAATATCTTTCTTGGAAAACGTTATTCCTAGTGGCTATTACATCTGCCAGGAGGGTGTCTGAACTTCATGCTCTTTCGGTTCGACCCCTATTTGATTTTCACAAAGACAGAGTATCTTTGAGAACTAATCCATCCTTTTTACCTAAGGTCGCTTCAAAAACAATCTGAATCAATCCATTGATCTCCTGTATTTTTCCTAACTATTCAGATAGAGCTGAACAAAAGCTACATTATCTTGACGTCCACCGTCAGCTTAGATATTATTTGGACAGAACAAAAATTTAGAAAATCTGATCAACTTTTTGTTTCCTATGCGGATAATAAAAAGGCCTTCCTGTTTCTAAAGTGACTTTGTCCAGATGGCTTTCTTCGGTCATCACTGAAATTTATACGATCAGGGGAAAACAGCTGTGCTCAAAACCTAAAGCACATTCAACTAGGAGTTTAGCTACTTCTACAGCCTTTCAAGCTAGACTGCCTTTGGACACTATTTGTGCAGCGCCACTTGGGCCACTCCTCACACTTTTGTTTCCCATTACAAATTGGACTTGGCCTCCAGGGACAGAGCCAGTTTTGGCTCTACAGTCCTCAAGAGTTTGTTCCATTGAGCCACCCAGGATAGAGGTGCTAGGGGCCGGTCCCATCAAGCAAGAATGAAGGCGAGATTGACAACTTAACATTAAGAAGTTATGTACCTACCATAACGTTCCATGTTAGTTGTCTTCTCTCCTTCTTTCTTCGACCCTCCCTCCTTCCCCTGGCCTGGACAGACCTTGTATAAGAAACTATTATGCTAAAGACCATTCAGACCTGGTCCTTTTTCCATCTGTAAGTTTCTTCTTCCTTTGGGAAGTTTTTTTATGCTTGGTGTTATTGCCCTTTGTCAACAAACGAGATCTGGGTACTTCCTGCCTTGCATCATGGGATATGGGGCTGCCTCGAGCTGGTAAAAGGAGTTCTCGAGCTAAAGCAAGTGCCGAGTCAGAGCCGAGGATCGGCTCCGAACCCATCAAGCAAGAAAGAAGGCGAGAGAAGACAACTAACATGGAACGTTATGGTAGGTACATAACTTCTTAATCTGAAGTAGTTAACTTCATCTGTGCAGTAACCTATGGGATTCGGATCCAAGCCAGCAGTTTTCAACAGCTTTAGATCCAAGCTCCTCCTCCTACCCATAATCCCCTGCCAACCCTGACTGACCTCAGATCTAGTTTGTCGCGGTTACCCAACAGCGGCTTGATCTACAGCTCCAAGCCTTCGAGACTTTTGTGAGGAAAAAAAATTACCTTATCTGAAGTAGTTACTTCATTTGTTCTGCAACCTGTGGGTTACGGATCCGACTTCAGATCCGAGCCAGCAGCTTCACAAGCTAAAGGATCCGAGCTCCTAGCTCCTCCGCCCTACCCATAATCGCCTGCTGCCTACTGCTTTAACTCAGATTGAGTTTGCCGCGGCTGAAGACAGGCTACTCGTGAAGAGCTCCTTAAGCTGGGTGAGATCGTTTAGATTTTTTCTAATTGAGAGTATTGTTGAAGTGATTTTAGGTATAGTTAGTATTATTTTCAGTCACATAGAGTTAGTTACCCACTCCTAGTTATCGTGGTGGTTAGCTTTCTTTTCTCTCCCTCCCCCCTTAGTGTTTGGGTGTATGTGTGAGTTTTTCATAATGGCAGAAGGGCCCAAAGCCATTTTTTCCAAGTGCACTGAGTGTGGCCATAAGCTTTCCCCAGCTGATGGCCACACTCAGTGTGTCTTGTGCCTGGGGGTGGCCCATTTATCAACGGCTTGCCAAATATGTGCAGCCTTTAATCCTCTGGCAATCAGGGACAGGAAGAACAAGCTGATCCTTCATTTCCCCCCGCTCTGCCTGGGACTCAAACTCCCTCTACTGTGCAGAGCTCGGGGGACTGTACTGCTTCTTTTTCCGGGGAAAAAGGCACAGGGAGAAAGACAGACACAAAAGGCGGGCTGAGGCTCACCCCTCAGTTCCCCCTACTAAAACTACTAGTCCTCCCTCGAAGGTTCCCGGATCCTCCCCCTCTCAGCTCCGTTCGCCTCGTTTCTAGCCAGAGGAGGAGTACCGGTCTCCGAGGTCATCGAGGCGGCCCTCCCAGCCCGCTTTGATGACTTCCTCTAGGTCTACAAGGAGCCTTACCGACGCGGACATGGATCGGATGATGGGTCGATTCCTGCAGACCCAAATGCAGATGGGGGGGGGTGCTCTTGCCTCCCCCCCCCCCCCTCAGGGGGGGGAGCTCAGTCCCTCTTTTTGCTCCGATCACTCCTTCTCCGACTCGGTTCAGGGGTTTGGAGTCATCGGATCCAGGCCCTTTCGGAGCCGGGGTTTCTTTGGCGCCAATAGCTCCAGTATCTTCGACGCCGACATTGCCGTCGAGCGTGTCTGATCCTAGCTCTCGGGGCCGAGGACCGAGCATCGGATCCGTGGAGATTGGTGTACCTTTGGCTCAGGGTAGGTCAGAGCACACCTCTCTCTCGGATCCGACTGCTTCGGCTCCGACCCCGATCCCTGCTTCGGAGCCGAGGAGACTGCTTTCGGAGCCTGGAGAAAGTAGTTCCCCTTTGGCTTTTGAGGTAGTGGAGAGTTTTCTGTCGAGGTCTTCTAGATCCCCGGTCCGGGCCTCGGATCCTCCCGGCCCCCCCCCCTTTGCATATGGGTCTATCCTCCATCATCCGTCCTATGGGACAGCCCGCTCAAACCCTCCAGTCAGTTCCCTTGGAGGAACAGGACCCCGTGGGCGAGCCCTCCTCGGACAGTCCCACCAAGGAGGTGCCTCGCAAACGGCAGTGTAAAAGGAGGCACTTGGACTCACCTGAGTCCATCACCACAGACACTGATTTGGATGAAGGGGAAGGTTCCCCAAGGTCACCCCCCCCTGAGGATGTCTCCTTTGAAGACATCATGGAAATGTTGCGTATTAGAGGGGGGGTGGTCTGCCCAAAAACCTTCCTCTAACGAATCGGTGTTCTGGAGGCGTTTGAGGCGGACCCGTCTACCTCCTGGGTGCCCCCCCTGGCTGACCCCCTGGTGGATTTAATTACCACCAGGGCGTGGAAAGAACCCGACACCGTGGAGCCAATTCCGAGAAGTCCTGACAAAGTTCTTAGGCCCCCCCCCCCCGCAGATAGGCAGTCCTGGGCTAAGGGGTCTCTTGTTGATGCCATGTTGGTGGCGGCCACCACGAAGAAGGAGCTGGCACAGGAGAGCTCCTCAGTCCATTCTCCGGATAAGGAATCTCGGGCGATGGACCGTATTGGGTAGCGGATGTTTGCTTCAGCAACCTTTTCCATAAGGGCGCTGAACTACATGGCACACATTATCAGGCTTCAGCGAGACTTGATTAAGGAATACACTGCAGCCCCTCCAGAGTCCATGACGGTCGTGGATAAGGACACGTTTGCGACTCGTATGGCTACTCTAAAGTCCATTTCTATCACTTCCATGCGGTTACTCTCTCGCGCTACGGAGGGAGCCGCTAGGGCTAGTGGAGCCGGGGTCATCCTGCGGCGTCACGCCTGGATCCGCCTTTGCGATTTCGCGGATCCCTTCAAGGCGTCCTTCGCGAATGCGCCCTTTGATGGATCTTCGCTTTTTGGCAAGACCGTACGCAAGACGCTGGTCCAAAATGAGAAGGATGGGAAGATGCTGTCTGCCGTTGAGGTCTGCTGCTCGACTCCCCAACGATCTTTTTCTAGGAATCAGAGGGGACAAAAGAAGTTGTGGTTCCGCAAGTCTCCACAGTCCCACCCGGCTTCGGACTCCTCGTCCTCTAGAGGCAGAGGAGGACAAGGCGGACGCCGGCCCAGAGGCAGAGGGGGCCATGTAACTTCGGGTCTAGGGAACCTTTCTCGGACAGGCCCGCGCAGCAGCCCTGAGGACTTACCCGACTGTCCCTCTCTGGAGGCAGTCGGGGGCGTTGATCGGAGCACCTGTCAAATTGGGAGTCCATCACGACAGATCGATGGGTGCTCCGAATCATATCCAGAGGTTACTCCATTCCCTTCATACACCTACCCCCCAAAGTCAGATGCCTCCCAGATGTCCCACCCGATCAAAGGGAGGCAGCAGCCTTAGAAGTAGCAAAGCTACTAGGGAAAAGAGCCATCCAGCCCGTCCCCCCAGACCAGTCTGGATTGGGCTACTACTCTAGGTTCTTTTTGGTGCCAAAAAAGACGGGGCACTTAAGACCGATTCTAGATCTCTCCGCCCTGAACCTGTTTGTCCCCAAGGAAAAGTTCTGGATGGTCACTCTTCAGTCTATTCTACCCCTTCTTCGGGAGAACGACTGGATGTGCTCGATAGACCTCCAGGATGCGTACTACCACATTCTGATGGACAGACAATCCAGGAGGTTTCTCCGCTTCCGGCTAGGGGCCATTCATTATCAATTTAGGGTCCTCCCATTCGGCCTTACCTCAGCCCCCAGGGTATTCACCAAGGTCATGGCAGTGGTCGCAGTCCACCTGAGACTCCAGAGAATTCAGGTCTTCCCATACCTGGACGACTGGCTCCTCGTCGCCCCCAGCAGGCATCAACTCGGAGTGGCAAGGGATTACACTCTTTCTCTTGCCCAGGAATTGGGCATTTCAGTGAATCTTCCAAAGTCCTCCCTTCAGCCAGTTCAGGTCTTTGAGTTTATTGGGGCCAAGTTGAGCATACACATCTGTCGAGCTCTGCTGACTCTGGACAGTATGAACAGCCTACCACATCAAGTTTTAGCCCTCCTTCGAAATCCGGCTCCTGCGGCGGAGTTAGTCCTGAGAGCACTGGGGTCAATGGCAGCTGCCATCAGTCTCTGTCTGCATGCACGCCTCCGGATGAGAATCTTACAGTGGACTCTTCAAGTTCAATGGTCGTTAGTGCTTCACCCGATCAATTCCCCGATTTCACTGAGCAGAATCTGCAGGGACTCCCAGCTTTGGTGGCTTCACTCACAGGAGCTGCAAGAAGGGAGACCCTTTGTAATTCTCCCACCCCAAGCCACGTTGACCACGGATGCTTCTCGGCTCGGGTGGGGGGGCATTGTTCAGGCAGAATCGTCCAAGACACGTGGACCCCCTTGGAGACCGCTTTGCATATCAATGTCCTAAAGATGAGGGCGGTGCTTTTGGCATTGCAAGCTCTCCACGACCTTCTCCCTCTAGGGACTATTGCGATTCAATCAGACAACATGGCGGTAGTCTGGTACATAAACAAACAGGGAGGAACCAGGTCTTACCCCCTGGTCTTATCCCCTTTGCCAAGAAGCCGTGAGAGTGTGGGAATGGGCGATATCCACCAACTGCTTTCTGATAGCAATGCACATTCCGGGTCGGTCCAACATTTTGGCGGACAAACTGAGTCGGGTGATTCTCACTCCATACGAGTAGTCTCTCAATCCTTCAGTTGCGAAGCAGATCTTCCGCGCATGGGGTTGGCCTCGCTGCAATCTTTTCGCCTCTCCATCAAACACAAAGTGCAGCGAGTACTTCGCAATACTTCCCCCTCCAGGGGAGGCCCCAAGAGATGCTCTGGTTCATGCTTGGCCGCCCGGTCTTCTCTATGCTTACCCCCCCCTCCCGCTTATGGTGAAATTCATTCAGAAGGCACGTCGGTTGGGGAGCAGAGTGATCCTCATAGCCCCATTCTGGCCTCGTCAGATCTGGTTCCCTTACCTACGGTCTCACAGTGTTGTTCCTCCATGGATCTTGGATCCCATTCCAGATTTGATATCGCATCCTGCGGGATTCCAAACCCTCGATTATGCTAAACCTCAAGCTGACCGCTTGGTTGATCCAGTTCCTCTTATGGCTAGGACTCCCGGTATCTCATCACCAGTGAAGGCCATTCAGGTGGCGGCCCATAAACCAGCCACCAGAAAAATTTACTATAGTAAATGGAAACGTTTTTCCATTTGGGCCGAAAGCAAAGGCATGGACCCATTTATGGTCCCTATTCCTGCAATTCTGGATTTCCTGTCATTAATCTTTCAGCAGGGAGCGCTTCCACAGTTAAGGTACAGTTAGCAGCTATTTCCCACTTTCATGTGGGGGATGAACTAGGATCCAATAGCATCCTCAAAGATATGCAAAACCTTCCTCAAGGGCGTTTTTCTCCTAAAACCACCGGTCAAATCTGTAGTACCCCCATGGGACTTAACCTTAGTGTTGCAAACCTTGACAAGACCACCTTTCGAGCCCACCTCTTCAGTTTCTTTGAAATTCCTGTCTTGGAAAACAGCCTTTTTAGTCTCTATTACATCAGCCAGAATGGTCTCAGAACTCCAAGCCTTGTGCATGAAACCTCCCCACCTCATTTTTCATAAGGATAGAGTGTCTCTCAGGACTAACCCCTCTTTCCTACCGAAGGTGGCTTCGGAGTCAAATATTAACCAATCAATTAACTTTAACTTACCAGTGTTTTTCCCAAATTTTCAGAACAAGGGGGAGTACACATTGCACAAATTGGACGTACACAGACAATTACATTTCTATCTGCACAGGACTAAGGATTTTCGTAGGTCTGATCAGTTGTTTGTGTCTTTCGCCAGATCAGCTAAGGGAAAGGCAATTTCCAAAGTAACTCTGGCAAATTGGATTTCCTAGTGCATAACTCACGTGTATACATCCTCAGGTAAACCAGTTCCTACGGGAATTCACGCTCACTCAACCCGCTCCATTGCTACATCAGCAGCCTTCTGGTCCAGGGTTCCTCTGGATGACATATGTTCAGCAGCTACTTGGTCCACTTCTCATACGTTCATCTCCCATTATAAATTGGATATGATTTAGAGGAGTAGGGCTTCCTTTGGCTCCGCGGTGCTTCGGAATATTCTTCCGTAAGGCCACCCAGGGTTAATTCTAGAGGTAGCTGGGGACTCTGTCCCACAGGTTGCAGAACAAATGAAGTAACTACTTCAGATAAAGAAGTTATGTACTCACCATAACGTTCCATCTGAGTAGGTACTTCATTTATCTGCAACCAACCCCCACCCCTCCATTCCCCCTAACCATATCGGGATAACTGGCCAACTGCAAAATGTCCTTTTGTCATAGCATGAAGTAGGGCTTGATCCTCTGTCGAGGGTGTGAGGTGTTTAAAATTAAGTAAACACGATCTGAGGTAAAGCAGTAGGCAGCAGGGGATTATGGGTAGGGGGAGGAGCTAGGAGTTCTGATCCTTTAGCTTGTGAAGCTGCCGGCTCGGATCCGAAGTCAGATCCATAATCCACAGGTTGCAGACAAATGAAGTACCTACTCAGATGGAACGTTATGGTGAGTACATAACTTCTTTTTTTCTCTCCTTTCTTCTGTTTTTTGGTTGTGTGTGTTTACAGGTCCCTTTTTGTAAAAACCCTCTGTAGTTTAACTATATTTTTTTGGTCTTTTACCTCCCCCTTCCTTCGTGGTTCTGTTAGGGTTGTGTGTGTGTGTGTTTGGGACCTAATGTGTGTGTTTCTCTCTTTTAGTTTAAATGGCTGAGGCCCCAAAATTGATCTTTTCTAAGTGCACCGAGTGTGGCCATAAGCTGTCCCCGGCAGATGGCCACACTCTGTGTGTGTTGTGCCTTGGGGTTGAACACCTGTCTTCTGGTTGTTCCATCTGCGTGGCGTTCAACCCCAAGGCACTCAAGGACCGTTGGTCCAAGCTGATTCTGGCGGGTCTTCTGACCCCGGATTCGGCTTCTACCTCCGGTCCTCCTGTGGTTCCGGCTGTGGCGGCTGCCACTCCTGCTTCCCTCCCCCCAGCCGGGACTCAACCTCCCACCTTAGGCCCAGAGGAGAGGGAGGCCAGGAAAGAGAAAAGGAGGAAGAAGCACCACAAGCGGCGGTCCGAGGCCTCCGCTTCGGCCCCCCCGGCTAAGCGGGCTTCTCCCTCCAGGACTTCTGGGTCTCCTCCATCTCGGATCCGGTTCCCGTGCTTTTCACTGGGTCCTGAGGAGGAGGAGATCCGATCTCCTTCGAGGTCATCGAGGCGACACTCCCGTCCCGCCTCGGTGGCCTCATCGAGATCTACTCAAAGTCTCACGGATGCAGATTTGGACCGGATGATGAAAAGATTCCTCCAGTCCCAACTGCAGATGGGAGTGCTCCTGCCCCCCCTCCACTCCGGGGGGGAGCTCGACACCTTTTTTTGCCCCGATAGCTCCTTCTCCGTCCCGCTTCCCAGGCTCAGAGTCTTCGGAGCAGGGCAGCCTTGGAGCCGGGGGTGTATCAGCGCTGATAGTCTCGGGTACTTCGGCGCCGACACTTCCCTCGAGTCTGTCGGGTCCATTTTCTTCGGATCAGAGCTCTCGGAGCCAAGGGCTGAGCTTCCGATCTGGCGGTATCGGTATGCTTTCGGCTCCATCCAGGTCGGAGCATACTGGTCCGTCGGATCCGATCTCTTCGGCGCCAGCCCTGATCCGTCCGTCTGATCCGAGGGAGGGTCTGCTTTCGGATCCCAGAGAGAGCAGCTATCCCTCGGCATTCGACATGGTGGAGTGGGCCCTGTCAAGAGATTCCAGGCCCCTGGCCCTTGCCACGGCTCCACCCTGCACTCCTTCTCAGTTGGGCCTGACTTCCATCACCCGGCCCCAGGGACAGCCTGCTCTGACGTCCCAGGTCGTTCCTTTGGAACAAGACGTGGCTGGTGAGACCTCCTCGGACAGCCCCGAGGAGGTTCCTCCTGGCAAAGTGCAAAAGGAGGCACCTGGACTCCCCCGAGTCCTTGACTGAGGACAAGGATTTGGAGGAGGGGGAAGGCTCCCCAAGATCACCCCCCCGAAGATGTCTCATTTGGTGACGACATGGAGATGCTCAGGATAAAGGGGGGTGGTGTGCCCCAAAGCCTACCTCGGACAAATCCGTGTTCCTGGAGGCGTTTGAAGCAGGCCCGTCTACCTCTTGGGTGTCCCCTCCGGCCGACCCCCTGATAGATTTGATTACTACCAGGGCGTGGAAGGAGCCAGACACTGTTGAGCCAGATGTTCGTCGTGCATACAGCTGCAGTCATTACAGATGGGTTTCTCCTGCCGTCAGGCGGTCCCTCGGTCGGCCGAATTCCAAAGTCTAGGTCCGGCGTTGGTTGTTGTCACCTTCTTTACTGACATCAGTGCGACAGGGGTATATAAGACACAGTCGACGCCATTTTCTTCAGTCTTTTTTGCTGCGCGGTGCCCGAAGCAGAAGCAGTTCGCAAGTGCCGGTCGGCCAGCTCCTGAAATTACGAAAATTTGGAAACCGAAGTCTTCTTTAAAGCTAAGTACCCGTTGAAACTTTTCTTGCCTCAGACCGATGTCAGACAAAGTTAACAATTGTATTTCTTGTGGGAAGCAAATACCGCATAAGGATTTCCATTCCCTCTGTATACCTTGTTTAGGCCCAGACCACGACGTCTCGGGCTGTCGCTCTTGTGCTACTTTTAATAAACGCACTATTAAGCGTCGGGCGGAGTTCGCCCAGCACTTTTTTGGTAAAGGTTTTAACTATAAAATGTCGTCGGATACTCCGACTACCGTTTTGCCCAAAAAACGCAAGGACAAAGACCAACACGCAAGGCCCGCGGTCTCCACCGACACCACGCCAAAACCGGCTACACGTGGTCCGGTTCTCAGTGAGGCGCCTACGCAGCCCCTGACTTCCGACGACACTTCTCTGGTGGTGTCCTCTGTAACCGAGACCGCAGGTTCCTCGGCCCACACCCTGACTACAGCTACCGAAACCACTGTGAGTGTTGAGCCTCTTAATGTGGACAGGTCTACTTCCACCCATGGTACCTTCAGACCTTCTTCTTCCTTTTCCATCAAGGCCTTTACTAAGTCTAAATCAGCCATGCACTCCCAGAGGCCTGTTGCACAGGACCCATCTCCAGGCCCTATGCCTAAAAAGCAGATGCTCAAAATGGCTGAGGATTTAATTACTCTTATCAGGGGTTCCCAACCCCCACCGGACAAGAGACCCAGAGTGGAGGAAGAATCTCCCTCTTCTGAGCAGGGCTCCATTATTTCAGAACATTCTGATGAAGAGGAGCATTCGTACTCCCCTTTTGAAGATTCTGATGCAGAACAGTCCATTCCTTCTGTATCTCCCCCAGAAGATTTCTCATTCGGGGAAACCTTACATACCTTGAGGGAACACTTCCATTGGGAAGGCCAAGATTTTTCAGATTCCAAGAAAAGGCTTAGGGAATTTCTTCTGCTACCTCAGCACAGACCTCTGGCTATACCTCCTGTCTTGGACATACTTGATGATGTTTATTCGGAGCCTTGCCTTAATCCGGATTCCCTGCCTCCAGCCCCAGTCAAGCCTGATAGGTACTACAGAGTTCCTAACTCACACCATTTTCTTTACAAAAGCCATAATGCTTAACCAGAAACCATTTCTCAGGGCCCCAAGGGAATGAAGGCCTCTACTGCTAAGAATCCATTACCTTCCGAAAGAGAGTCTAAATCCTTAGAAAGGTGGGGGAAAAAGGTATATACCTCGGCCACCCTAGCCATGAGGGCCTTAAATTGTCAGTTCCATATGCTTAAATATCAGCAGTTTCTGTTACCACAATTAAAGAATAAAATGTCACAACCTGAACAACCAGATCTGAAGGAGTTGCAGGATATGATGCATAGTGCAGAACAAGTGGGTAAGCACACCTTACAATGTGGTTATGATGCTCTAGAGGCCTCAGCTGTTACAGGATCAGTCATTCGTAGACATGCTTGGCTTAGGGAACAAACCTTGCCTGATCATGCCAAAGCTAAATTACTAGATGCTCCTTTACAAAAGGATGTATTATTTGGTACTAATGCTGGGGAGATACTAAGGAAAATGGAAGAAAAAGCTAAATCTATGCAAACTGTTAAAGCTTTTCTACAGGTATAACCACCATGTTTTAGTAGAAATTGGCCTTCAAAAAACTGGTCCTTTCCAGCCACGGACAAGCCCCAAAGAGGTAGATACAGGCGCACAAGGGGCAGAGGACAATCGCAAGGATCATATAGAGGCAGAGAGTGGCAATCACCAGCATCAAGAGGTGGCGAAGACAGTGCACAGCAATACAGGAAACAAACCCAATGACTTTCCCCTTTGCATGCCAAGCAAGGCTCAAGTGGCAGCACCCTTGGGAGGAAAGCTGGCATTATTTTCAAAAAATTGGCATATTGTCACAAAAGACAAATGGATCCTGGACATTATAAACAGAGGCTACAGATTTCATTTTCACACTCTTCCAAAAATGAGAGGCATGCCGAACCTGCCACACAATCAAAGGGCAGAGGCTCAAATACAAATTTCAAAGCTCATGGACATGAAAGCTATTCAAGAGGTACCTACTTACGAACAAGGTCAAGGTTTTTATTCCAGACTATTCCTGGTACCAAGGAAGGGAACTGATTGGAGACCCATTTTGGACTTATCCATCCTAAACACATTTCTACTCGTACCAAAATTCAAGATGCTCACCTTACAGCAGCTTCTTCCCATGCTGGGCAAGGGGTCTTGGCTGGTAACATTGGACCTCAAGGAGGCATACCTGCATGTCCCAATCAGACAAAGCTGCAGAAGATACCTCAGATTTCTTGCAGGTTCAATCCACTATCAATTCTCTGCATTGCCCTTTGGCTTATCTACTGCGCCCAGAGTATACACGAAATGCCTGGCATCAGTAATTGCCTACTGCAGACTTCAAGGGATACAAATATACTCTTATTTGGACGACTGCCTGATCCAAGCGGACAGCAAACCCATACTTCTGGAACAACTGGCTTATGTAACACATTTACTGAATTCTCTGGGATATACAGTCAACAAAGAGAAATCCAGGCTAACACCATCTCAGAAAATAATTTTCCTGGGTGCCAACTTGGACACAAACACCCAGATGGCCTATCTTACGCCAGAAAAACAGGGGCAACTAACTCAGTACTTCAAGATACTAGCAAATTGTACCAGGCTAACTGCAAGGCAAATCCTGCAGGCTCTGGGCTTCATGGCATCTTGCATTCTTCTAATCCCCATGTGCAAAGTTGCATATGAGGAAACTTCAGTGGTACCTAAAAAACCTATGGTCTCAACACAGCCACAGTTTGGAAACAATAATACCACTAATTCCATGTTTGCAAAAGGAATTTCTATGGTGGGCTCAAGCATGCCAAACAAACGCAGGTCTACCATTCTGCAAACCTCAAGCAAATCAAGTCATCACAACAGACGCCTCAGACTATGCCTGGGGGGCACACATGACAGACAGGTGCATTCAGGGCAAATGGTCCCAAAAGGAAAAGCACCTTCACATCAATCAAAAGGAAATGCTAGCAGTGATAAATGCAATTACAGCTTTCAAGGACCTCCTGCATCCAGGTCAATTATTAATAAGAACAGACAACACCACAGTAATGTGGTACATAAACAAACAAGGAGGAACACATTCATACCCCCTGTGCAGGCTGGCCATGTCACTTTGGAACAGGGCTCTGGAATGGCAAATGGAGCTTCAAGCACAGTACGTGCCAGGTATGGAAAACAGGTTGGCAGGCAATCTAAGCAGAAATATGACAGACCCTCACGAATGGAAGTTACATCCTCAAGTGTTTACAAAGATAATCCAAGCCTGGGGAAGGCCAGACCTAGATCTCTTTGCCTCCCACAAAAATCATCAATTGACAAAATTCTGCTCAAGGACATTTCATCCAAAGGCCTGGAGAGTGGACGCCCTTTCTTTCAGTTGGGCAGCACGGACAGTTTATGCCTTCCCACCTCTTCCTCTACTGCCCAAGGTGCTTTTGAAAGCAAGAGCAGACAGACCAAAGATGATACTGATTGCTCCAGGCTGGCCAAGACAACACTGGTACCCACTCCTGAGGAGCCTAACACATTCTCCTCCCTGGACCCTACCTCTAATGCCTCTTCTTCTGACTCAGCACAGCTACAAAACTCTTCGCAGTCAGCTGAAAACACTCAATCTGGCTGCATGGAAAATTCCTTAACACCACAACAGACCCTACTCTCCAAGGAGGTACAGGATGTCATTTTGGAAGCCAGAAGGCCATCTACTAGAAAAGCTTACTCCATAAAATGGAAACGGTTTTGCGCTTGGAATGAGAAAAAGGACCAGGATCCTAGAAAACTGAATTTGCCTCAGATATTACAGTATCTAACTGAGCTGCTGAACAGTGGACTTTCATTCTCCTCCATCAAAATCCATGCCTCAGCCATTTCTGCAGAATACAACACTGATCCACCCTTATTCTCTCACCCACTCTTAAGACAGTTCCTCAGAGGGGCTAAGAATATAAGACCTCCAAGGAAACAACCAATCCCAGCCTGGGATCTTAATTACATTCTATAAAAATTAACATTGCCTCCTTTTGAACCAGCTGCCCCAACAGATTTGCAATATTTGTCTTGGAAAACAAATTTCCTTCTGGCTATTACCTCAGCTCGTAGGGTCTCGGAATTACAAGCCCTCATGGCTGTGCAGCCCTTTCTCATCTTCCATCAGGACAGGGTTTCTCTATGAACCAACCCGTCATTTATGCCTAAGGTAGTATCCAAGGTAGCTTTAAATCAGGCCATACACTTGCCTACCTTTTAACCCAATCCCCAAAACAAAGGGGAAAGGCTGCTGCATTCCTTAGACATCCATAGACAGCTGCGTTACTATTTGGACAGAACAAAGCCTTTCAGGAAATCAGAACAACTCTTTGTGTCCTATGCTGTAGGAGCTCAAGGGACGTAATTTCCAAACAGACAATTTCAAAATGGATAGGCCACTGCATATGTTTTTGTTACTCCTTTCATGGTAAATCTGTACCTGCAGGCATCAGATCCCACTCCACAAGGGCCACAGCTACCTCTGCAGCCTTCCTTAGAGGAGTTCCTACCAAAGATATTTTGGAGGCAGCCACTTGGAGTTCGGTGCATACCTTCACTAAATACTACTACCTACCTTTATACTCCAAAACAAGAGCAAGCTTTGCCACTGCTGTGTTGCAGGGCATTCTGGCTCCTCCTAATTCCACCTAGTGCCTACCACCCTGTGCATAGCTTTGGGATTCTACCCATCTGTAATGACTGCAGCTGTATGCACGATGAACATAGTACAGTTTTGTACCTACCATAAATGTAGATGTTCGAGTGCTAATACAGCTGCAGTCCAGGTTCCTCCCTCCTTCCCCTCTTGGTACAGGCCTAGTGGCCAACTCCTCCTCATACAACCTGATGGGGTTATCCTTCTATGGTGTATTTGCTTGCAACTACTGAATTTTGATTATATTGCCTTCCTTCTGGGGCACCTGACATCTGGAGCAAGAAAGACTGAAAAATGGCATTGGCTGTGTCTGATATTCCCCTATCGCACTGATGTCAGGATAGAAGGCGCCATCAACCGACGCCGGACCTAGACTTTGGAATTCGGCCGACCGAGGGACCGCCTGACGGCAGGAGAACCCCATCTGTAATGACTGCAGCTGTATTAGCACTCGAACATCTACATTTATGGTAGGTACAAAACTGTACTTTCCCAAGCACCCGGACAAAATTCTTAGCCCACCCTCTGACAAGTCCCACTGGAGTAAGGGGTCCCCCTGTAGATGCCATGTTGGTGGCGGCTGCCACCAAGAGGGAACTAGCTCAGGAGAGTCCCTCGGTTCATCCCCCGAACAAGGAGTCTCGGTCAATGGACCATTTAGGGAAGCGGGTCTTTAGTTCGGCTACCTTCTCTGTGAGGTCGCTTTACTACATGGCACATGTGCTTGGGCTGCAGCGGGACCTTATCAAAGAGTACGATGAGTCGCCGCCTGAGTCCATGTCGGCAGAGGACAAACGTTTGCACTCCACCCGGATAGCCACTCTACGATCCATATCAAACACCTCTATGCGGCTTCTATCCCATGCCACAGAGGAGCGCTAGATCCAGCGGAGCTGGCCTTGTCATGAGGCATCAGGCCTGGCTCCTGCACTGTGATTTCATAAAACCCTTCAAGGCATCTTTCGCTAATTCCCCTTCGATGGTTCTGCCCTCTTTGACAAAACTGTTTGCGATACCTTGGTCCAGAGCGAAGGACGGAAGACGTTGTCTGCCGTCAGTAGTCCGCTTCTCTGCTCCCCAGAGGTCCTTCTCCAAGAACCAAAAGGGACAGAAGAAGATGTGGTTCCGAAGTCGCAACAGTCCCGTCCCGCTCCGGACTTCCAACCCTTCCATGGCAGAGGAGGGGCAGGGTGGACGCTGCCCTAGAGGCAGAGGGGGCCCGCGCAACTTTGGATCCAGCAAACCCTTCTCGGACCAACCCACACAACACCCTGAGGGTTGCCCAACTGCTCCACTCTGGAGGCAGTCGGGGCATTTCTCGAAGCACCTAGCAGCTTGGGAGTCCATCACGACAGACCACTGGGTGCTTTGCATTATATCCAGAGGATATCAGATTCCCTTTTCTATTTACCCATGCAGCCCCAGATACCTCCCCGATGTCCCACCCGATCAGAGGGAGGCCGCAGCAACAGAAATCCAACAGTTGCTGGAAAAAAAGAGCCATCCAACACATCCCCCCAGACCAGTGCGGGTCGGGGTTTTACTCCAGGCTCTTTTTGGTGCCAAAAAAGACAGGGGACTTCAGACCTATCCTCGACCTCTCCTCCCTGAACCTGTCAGTAACCAAGGAGAAGTTCCGCATGGTCACCCTTCAATCCATTCTCCCCCTTTTGCGGGAGAACGACTGGATGTGCTCTATAGACCTCAAGGATGCGTACTACCACATTCTGATGGACAGGCAATCCAGAAGGTTCCTCCGCTTCCGGCTAGGAGCCAGTCATTTCCAATTCAGGGTCCTTCCCTTTGGTCTCACCACAGCCCCCAGGGTGTTCACCATAGTGTTAGCAGTGATTGCGGCCCACCTGAGGCTTCAGGGAATCCAGGTCTACCCGTACCTGGACGACTGGCTCCTGACCACCCTGACAAGGCATCTACTCTGCGCAGCCAGAAACTACTTTCTTTGTCTAGCTCCCCGGCTGGGGATCACTATCAACATAGAGAAGTCGTCTCTTACCTGACTCAGACTATAGACTTCATAGGGGCAAGATTAGACACAAACCAGCTCCTAGCTTTCTTGACCACAGACCGGCTACGAACCCTGAGGCTACATGTGCGGGCCATTCTACATTCTCCAGCTCCTCTGGCGGAATTGGTCCTGAGGGCTCTAGGCTCGATGGTGGCAGCAATCAACCTTTTGCCAATGGCGCGTTTGAACATGAGGGTCTTGCAATGGACCCTCCAGGTCCAGTGGTACTTCCTTCGATTTCCTCTGAGCCATCCCATTCCCCTCAGCAGGGCTTGCAAGAGGGCCCTCTTATGGTGGCTCCAATCTCCAGGAAGGATGCCCCTTTTCTATGGCCCCTCCCCTAGCCACGGTGACCACGGACTCCTCCCATCTCGGGTGGGGGGGCATTGTTCAGGCAGGACAGTCCAAGGCACGTGGGACCCCACGGAGACCTTTCTGCATATCAATGTCCTAGAGATGAGGGCAGTGCTGTTAGCGCTGCAAGCACTTCAGCACCTTCTTCCTGTAGGAACTATTGTTTTTCAATCAGACAATATGTCTGTTGTCTGGTACATCAACAAACAGGTGGGAACCAGGTCCTACCCACTCTGTCAAGAGGCCATGAGGGTGTGGGAATGGGCGATCTCCACCAACCGCTTTCGTATGCTTTCTTATAGCAGCACATTCCGGGCGGTCCAACATCCTAGCGGACAGACTAAGTCGCACCATCCTGTTACCACATGAGTGGTCTCTGAATCCCGAGATAGTGAATCAGATTTTCGCCATATGGGGTCAACCCTGTTGCGATCTCTTTGCTTCTCCCTCAAACACAAAATGTTACGACTACTTCGCTCTCATTTCCCCCTCCGGGGAACCTCAGAGAGACGCTCTGGTGCATGCTTGGCCTCCCGGTCTACTTTATGCGTACCCTCCTCTTCCTCTGATGCTTAAGTTTCTGCAGAAAGCCAGCCGGGTTGGGGAGCAGGATAATCCTCATTGGCCCATTCTGGCCTCGTCAACCCTGGTTCCCTTGCCTTTGGTCTCATCTGGTGAATCCCCCTTGGATTCTGGATCTCCCAGTCCCTAATCTGGACAATCTCAAGCTCACAGCTTGGCTGCTCCAGTTCCACTTGTAGCTAGGACTCCCGGTATCTCTTCCCCAGTTAAAACTATTCTAGTAGCAGCGCACAAGCCTTCTACTAGAAAGGTCTATAGTAGCAAATGGAAACGTTTCTCCATTTGGGCGGAACGTCAAAATTTGGATCCTTTCACAGCTCCTTTGCCAGCGGTATTAGACTTCCTGTCAGGGCTGTTTCATCAGGGGGCTAGCTCCTCCACAGTCAAGGTTCAACTAGCAGCTATCTCTCATTATCACGTGGGAAATGAACTGGGCCCTTTGATCACCACAAATTGTGTAAGAACTTTTTAAAGGGCACCTTTCTGCTCAGACCTCCAGTGAAGGATGTAGTCCCTCCTTGGGATTTAACGCTGGTGCTTCAGGCCTTAACAGCTCCTCCGTTTGAGCCTGCAGCTTCAGTAGATCTTAAATTCTTGTCATGGAAAATGGCCTTTCTTGTCGCTATCACCTCGGCTTGAAGGGTCTCTGAACTACAGGCCCTCTGTGTAAAACCCCCATATTTGACTTTTCACAAGGATAGAGTTTACCTCAGGACCAATCCCTCCCTTCTTTCCAAGATTGCCTCTGAATCGAATATTAACCAGTCCATCAACCTACCAGTCTTCTTCCTCAATTACCAGAACAAAGGGGAATATAAATTACACTCACTGGATGTGCATAGACAAACTTCGCTTCTACATCCACAGGACATCTGGTCATAGGCAATCCGACCAGTTGTTCGTCTCCTTTGCCAAATTTAACTTGAGTAAATCTGTGTCTAAAGTCACGCTGTCTAGATGGATCTCGCAGTGTATCCTTTTAGCATATGAAAGTTCTGGCAGGCCCGCACCTCAGGGAGTCCATGCCCACTCTACTCGGTCTATGTCTACCTCTGCAGCTTTTAGAGCTAGAGTTTCTTTGGATGATATTTGTTCAGCAGCCACTTGGGCCTCATCTCATACCTTTATCAATCACTATAAATTGGACATTATCTCCAGAGGGAGAGCATCCTTTGGCTCTGCAGTGCTCTGAAACATCCTTCCATGAAGGCCCAAGGTTCAGGTAGCTGGGGACTCTGTCCCATGGGTTGCTGCACAAATGAAGTTAACTACTTCAGATTAAGAAGTTATGTACTCACCATAACGTTCCATCTGAGTAGGTAAACTTCATTTGTCAGCAACCGCCCCTCCCTCCTGCCCCCTCACTTATAAATGTTTTCATACTCAGGTCCATGGGTGTTACCCACTTATCTTGAAAGTATTAGTCTTCGGGCAGTATCTGCTTTTGGGCAAACTTGATCTGAGGTCAGTCAGGGATGGCAGGGGATTATGGGTAGGGGGAGGAGCTTGGAGCTCGGATCTAAAGCTGTTGAAAACAGCCGGCTCGGATCCGAATCCCATAGGTTGCTGACAAGTGAAGTTTACCTACTCAGATGGAACGTTATGGTGAGTACATGACTTCTTATTACATTTGCTAGATGTTCTTAAACAACTGCTTTTACCTTCATAGACTAAAGGAAATAGTCAATTATTTATCTCCTCAGAAAATAGATTTGGCCTTCCATCAACCAAGGTAACTCTAACTAAATGGATTATGGACTTCATATCTTATCTTTCAGAGTCAAGGTTTAGAGCTGCCAAAACCTGAAACATACTCCACTACAGCAGTGGTCATCTCTTCAGTTTCTCAGTCTAGTGTGTCCATGGATGATATTTGTGCAGCAGCAACCTGGCTACCCCTCATACCTCCATTACTCATTACAAGCTATATTTGTTCTTTAGGGGTAGGGCTTCCTTTGGTTCAATGGTTTTGAAGAATATCCTTCCATAAGGCCACCTAGGAAAAAGGTAGCTGGGCATTCTGTCCCATATGTGAAGATAAAATGAAAATTGACATCTGATAAAATAGTTATGTGCGCACCATAATGTTCCATCTATGTTGTCCATTTTCATTTTTTCCTCACAATCCCACCCACCATCCCCCTGCTCCCCTTTTTGGTTTCTGGATGAGCAAATTTGTATATTGGATATTGTGAAAGCCAGAAAGGGTCTTACCCTTATTTGAGGTAATTTTTCCTATTCTGTCATTTTCTCTGATTATAAGCAAATAAGACCTGAGGTGATTAGGAGAGAAGCATTATCGGTAGGGTAGGGTGCTTGAGAGCTTTTGGTTGCCACAAGATGTTGCAACAGTTGAGTTGGATCCGAGGGTTTAGATCCAAACCCGTATGTGAGGAAAAAATGAAAATAGACAACACAGATGGAACGTGAGTGGTGGTGATGGTGAGTACATAACTATTTTTAAGCACCCCTACACACTGTTAACATTGAATCTGCACTAAAAGCAGATAGCCAATCAGAAATCAGCAAGACATGAAGGGTCTTCATTTCAACTACCATTTGTGCCTGTTGTCTGCAGAAGTACATTCACTATTTTGAAAACAACGGCTTCCCTTACACAGGGAATACATAAGTATGTCAACCACTTCTCCACTGCTTTACTGGCTTTCAAAGTTGACATAACACATGCACTGCAAAGACTTATGAGCAGATCTCCATTCATGAAAAGTATTGTGTGTTCTTGACAAGGATACCAAGATTCATTTCTCGAGCTTCGCTGTTCAGGTGAATTTCTTGCCATCCATGTCTAGAACACACAATACAATGTAGTCATTACGATTGGTGACCTGATCATAATTCCTCTCCTTCTGGTAAAGTTGGAAGGCTTTTGTTAAGTTCAGGAAAAATTGTATGCTTCTGCAACTTTGATTTATTTATTTATTTTAGAATTTTAAGCTGCAAGGCTCATACGTTGATGTTTATCCTTACTAATTGTGAAATTATAAAGAATGTTTTGGCATCAGTTTCCTGTTGTTGTTTGTTTGTCTTTCGGCTTTTCCCGGTTAGGGGTCACCACAGCGGAACTCCGGTCCGCTAATGATTGGCAGTTGGTTTTTATGGTGTTGAGTTGCCAGCCTGACGCCCAACCTTCAAAGAAGGCACGCCCATTGAATGCATGTCTTTCGAACACCCAATTGACCTCGGGGAGGTCATCCATTACCTTCCCTAAGAGAGTCTAAATCCTTAGAAAGGTGGGGGAAAAAGGTATATACCTCGGCCACCCTAGCCATGAGGGCCTTAAATTGTCAGTTCCATATGCTTAAATATCAGCAGTTTCTGTTACCACAATTAAAGAATAAAATGTCACAACCTGAACAACCAGATCTGAAGGAGTTGCAGGATATGATGCATAGTGCAGAACAAGTGGGTAAGCACACCTTACAATGTGGTTATGATGCTCTAGAGGCCTCAGCTGTTACAGGATCAGTCATTCGTAGACATGCTTGGCTTAGGGAACAAACCTTGCCTGATCATGCCAAAGCTAAATTACTAGATGCTCCTTTACAAAAGGATGTATTATTTGGTACTAATGCTGGGGAGATACTAAGGAAAATGGAAGAAAAAGCTAAATCTATGCAAACTGTTAAAGCTTTTCTACAGGTATAACCACCATGTTTTAGTAGAAATTGGCCTTCAAAAAACTGGTCCTTTCCAGCCACGGACAAGCCCCAAAGAGGTAGATACAGGCGCACAAGGGGCAGAGGACAATCGCAAGGATCATATAGAGGCAGAGAGTGGCAATCACCAGCATCAAGAGGTGGCGAAGACAGTGCACAGCAATACAGGAAACAAACCCAATGACTTTCCCCTTTGCATGCCAAGCAAGGCTCAAGTGGCAGCACCCTTGGGAGGAAAGCTGGCATTATTTTCAAAAAATTGGCATATTGTCACAAAAGACAAATGGATCCTGGACATTATAAACAGAGGCTACAGATTTCATTTTCACACTCTTCCAAAAATGAGAGGCATGCCGAACCTGCCACACAATCAAAGGGCAGAGGCTCAAATACAAATTTCAAAGCTCATGGACATGAAAGCTATTCAAGAGGTACCTACTTACGAACAAGGTCAAGGTTTTTATTCCAGACTATTCCTGGTACCAAGGAAGGGAACTGATTGGAGACCCATTTTGGACTTATCCATCCTAAACACATTTCTACTGCATTAAAATTCAAGATGCTCACCTTACAGCAGCTTCTTCCCATGCTGGGCAAGGGGTCTTGGCTGGTAACATTGGACCTCAAGGAGGCATACCTGCATGTCCCAATCAGACAAAGCTGCAGAAGATACCTCAGATTTCTTGCAGGTTCAATCCACTATCAATTCTCTGCATTGCCCTTTGGCTTATCTACTGCACAGAGTATACACGAAATGCCTGGCATCAGTAATTGCCTACTGCAGACTTCAAGGGATACAAATATACTCTTATTTGGACGACTGCCTGATCCAAGCGGACAGCAAACCCATACTTCTGGAACAACTGGCTTATGTAACACATTTACTGAATTCTCTGGGATATACAGTCAACAAAGAGAAATCCAGGCTAACACCATCTCAGAAAATAATTTTCCTGGGTGCCAACTTGGACACAAACACCCAGATGGCCTATCTTACGCCAGAAAACAGGGCAACTAACTCAGTACTTCAAGATACTAGCAAATTGTACCAGGCTAACTGCAAGGCAAATCCTGCAGGCTCTGGGCTTCATGGCATCTTGCATTCTTCTAATCCCCATGTGCAAAGTTGCATATGAGGAAACTTCAGTGGTACCTAAAAAACCTATGGTCTCAACACAGCCACAGTTTGGAAACAATAATACCACTAATTCCATGTTTGCAAAAGGAATTTCTATGGTGGGCTCAAGCATGCCAAACAAACGCAGGTCTACCATTCTGCAAACCTCAAGCAAATCAAGTCATCACAACAGACGCCTCAGACTATGCCTGGGGGGCACACATGACAGACAGGTGCATTCAGGGCAAATGGTCCCAAAAGGAAAAGCACCTTCACATCAATCAAAAGGAAATGCTAGCAGTGATAAATGCAATTACAGCTTTCAAGGACCTCCTGCATCCAGGTCAATTATTAATAAGAACAGACAACACCACAGTAATGTGGTACATAAACAAACAAGGAGGAACACATTCATACCCCCTGTGCAGGCTGGCCATGTCACTTTGGAACAGGGCTCTGGAATGGCAAATGGAGCTTCAAGCACAGTACGTGCCAGGTATGGAAAACAGGTTGGCAGGCAATCTAAGCAGAAATATGACAGACCCTCACGAATGGAAGTTACATCCTCAAGTGTTTACAAAGATAATCCAAGCCTGGGGAAGGCCAGACCTAGATCTCTTTGCCTCCCACAAAAATCATCAATTGACAAAATTCTGCTCAAGGACATTTCATCCAAAGGCCTGGAGAGTGGACGCCCTTTCTTTCAGTTGGGCAGCACGGACAGTTTATGCCTTCCCACCTCTTCCTCTACTGCCCAAGGTGCTTTTGAAAGCAAGAGCAGACAGACCAAAGATGATACTGATTGCTCCAGGCTGGCCAAGACAACACTGGTACCCACTCCTGAGGAGCCTAACACATTCTCCTCCCTGGACCCTACCTCTAATGCCTCTTCTTCTGACTCAGCACAGCTACAAAACTCTTCGCAGTCAGCTGAAAACACTCAATCTGGCTGCATGGAAAATTCCTTAACACCACAACAGACCCTACTCTCCAAGGAGGTACAGGATGTCATTTTGGAAGCCAGAAGGCCATCTACTAGAAAAGCTTACTCCGCAAAATGGAAACGGTTTTGCGCTTGGAATGAGAAAAAGGACCAGGATCCTAGAAAACTGAATTTGCCTCAGATATTACAGTATCTAACTGAGCTGCTGAACAGTGGACTTTCATTCTCCTCCATCAAAATCCATGCCTCAGCCATTTCTGCAGAATACAACACTGATCCACCCTTATTCTCTCACCCACTCTTAAGACAGTTCCTCAGAGGGGCTAAGAATATAAGACCTCCAAGGAAACAACCAATCCCAGCCTGGGATCTTAATTACATTCTATAAAAATTAACATTGCCTCCTTTTGAACCAGCTGCCCCAACAGATTTGCAATATTTGTCTTGGAAAACAAATTTCCTTCTGGCTATTACCTCAGCTCGTAGGGTCTCGGAATTACAAGCCCTCATGGCTGTGCAGCCCTTTCTCATCTTCCATCAGGACAGGGTTTCTCTATGAACCAACCCGTCATTTATGCCTAAGGTAGTATCCAAGGTAGCTTTAAATCAGGCCATACACTTGCCTACCTTTTAACCCAATCCTCAAAACAAAGGGGAAAGGCTGCTGCATTCCTTAGACATCCATAGACAGCTGCGTTACTATTTGGACAGAACAAAGCCTTTCAGGAAATCAGAACAACTCTTTGTGTCCTATGCTGTAGGAGCTCAAGGGACGCCAATTTCCAAACAGACAATTTCAAAATGGATAGGCCACTGCATATGTTTTTGTTACTCCTTTCATGGTAAATCTGTACCTGCAGGCATCAGATCCCACTCCACAAGGGCCACAGCTACCTCTGCAGCCTTCCTTAGAGGAGTTCCTACCAAAGATATTTTGGAGGCAGCCACTTGGAGTTCGGTGCATACCTTCACTAAATACTACTACCTACCTTTATACTCCAAAACAAGAGCAAGCTTTGCCACTGCTGTGTTGCAGGGCATTCTGGCTCCTCCTAATTCCACCTAGTGCCTACCACCCTGTGCATAGCTTTGGGATTCTACCCATCTGTAATGACTGCAGCTGTATGCACGATGAACATAGTACAGTTTTGTACCTACCATAAATGTAGATGTTCGAGTGCTAATACAGCTGCAGTCCAGGTTTCCCTCCCTCCTTCCCCTCTTGGTACAGGCCTAGTGGCCAACTCCTCCTCATACAACCTGATGGGGTTATCCTTCTATGGTGTATTTGCTTGCAACTACTGAATTTTGATTATATTGCCTTCCTTCTGGGGGCACCTGACATCTGGAGCAAGAAAGACTGAAAAAAATGGCATTGGCTGTGTCTTATATACCCCTGTCGCACTGATGTCAGGAAAGAAGGCGACAACAACCGACGCCGGACCTAGACTTTGGAATTCGGCCGACCGAGGGACCGCCTGACGGCAGGAGAACCCCATCTGTAATGACTGCAGCTGTATTAGCACTCGAACATCTACATTTATGGTAGGTACAAAACTGTACTTTCCCAAGCACCCGGACAAAATTCTTAGCCCACCCACTGACAAGTCCCACTGGAGTAAGGGGTCCCCCTGTAGATGCCATGTTGGTGGCGGCTGCCACCAAGAGGGAACTAGCTCAGGAGAGTCCCTCGGTTCATCCCCCGAACAAGGAGTCTCGGTCAATGGACCATTTAGGGAAGCGGGTCTTTAGTTCGGCTACCTTCTCTGTGAGGTCGCTTTACTACATGGCACATGTGCTTGGGCTGCAGCGGGACCTTATCAAAGAGTACGCTGCGTCGCCCCCTGAGTCCATGTCGGCAGAGGACAAACGTTTGCACTCCACCCGGATAGCCACTCTACGATCCATATCAAACACCTCTATGCGGCTTCTATCCCATGCCACAGAGGGAGCCGCTAGATCCAGCGGAGCGGGCCTTGTCATGAGGCATCAGGCCTGGCTCCTGCACTGTGATTTCGCAAAACCCTTCAAGGCATCTTTCGCTAATTCCCCTTTCGATGGTTCTGCCCTCTTTGACAAAACTGTTTGCGATACCTTGGTCCAGAGCGAGAAGGACGGGAAGACGTTGTCTGCCGTCGTAGTCCGCTTCTCTGCTCCCCAGAGGTCCTTCTCCAAGAACCAAAAGGGACAGAAGAAGATGTGGTTCCGGAAGTCGCAACAGTCCCGTCCCGCTCCGGACTTCCAACCCTTCCATGGCAGAGGAGGGGCAGGGTGGACGCTGCCCTAGAGGCAGAGGGGGCCCGCGCAACTTTGGATCCAGCAAACCCTTCTCGGACCAACCCACACAACACCCCTGAGGGGTTGCCCAACTGCTCCACTCTGGAGGCAGTCGGGGGGCATTTCTCGAAGCACCTAGCAGCTTGGGAGTCCATCACGACAGACCACTGGGTGCTTTGCATTATATCCAGAGGATATCAGATTCCCTTTTCTATTTACCCATGCAGCCCCAGATACCTCCCCGATGTCCCACCCGATCAGAGGGAGGCCGCAGCAACAGAAATCCAACAGTTGCTGGAAAAAAAGAGCCATCCAACACATCCCCCCAGACCAGTGCGGGTCGGGGTTTTACTCCAGGCTCTTTTTGGTGCCAAAAAAGACAGGGGACTTCAGACCTATCCTCGACCTCTCCTCCCTGAACCTGTCAGTAACCAAGGAGAAGTTCCGCATGGTCACCCTTCAATCCATTCTCCCCCTTTTGCGGGAGAACGACTGGATGTGCTCTATAGACCTCAAGGATGCGTACTACCACATTCTGATGGACAGGCAATCCAGAAGGTTCCTCCGCTTCCGGCTAGGAGCCAGTCATTTCCAATTCAGGGTCCTTCCCTTTGGTCTCACCACAGCCCCCAGGGTGTTCACCATAGTGTTAGCAGTGATTGCGGCCCACCTGAGGCTTCAGGGAATCCAGGTCTACCCGTACCTGGACGACTGGCTCCTGACCACCCTGACAAGGCATCTACTCTGCGCAGCCAGAAACTACTTTCTTTGTCTAGCTCCCCGGCTGGGGATCACTATCAACATAGAGAAGTCGTCTCTTACCTGACTCAGACTATAGACTTCATAGGGGCAAGATTAGACACAAACCAGCTCCTAGCTTTCTTGACCACAGACCGGCTACGAACCCTGAGGCTACATGTGCGGGCCATTCTACATTCTCCAGCTCCTCTGGCGGAATTGGTCCTGAGGGCTCTAGGCTCGATGGTGGCAGCAATCAACCTTTTGCCAATGGCGCGTTTGAACATGAGGGTCTTGCAATGGACCCTCCAGGTCCAGTGGTACTTCCTTCGATTTCCTCTGAGCCATCCCATTCCCCTCAGCAGGGCTTGCAAGAGGGCCCTCTTATGGTGGCTCCAATCTCCAGGAAGGATGCCCCTTTTCTATGGCCCCTCCCCTAGCCACGGTGACCACGGACTCCTCCCATCTCGGGTGGGGGGGCATTGTTCAGGCAGGACAGTCCAAGGCACGTGGGACCCCACGGAGACCTTTCTGCATATCAATGTCCTAGAGATGAGGGCAGTGCTGTTAGCGCTGCAAGCACTTCAGCACCTTCTTCCTGTAGGAACTATTGTTTTTCAATCAGACAATATGTCTGTTGTCTGGTACATCAACAAACAGGTGGGAACCAGGTCCTACCCACTCTGTCAAGAGGCCATGAGGGTGTGGGAATGGGCGATCTCCACCAACCGCTTTCGTATGCTTTCTTATAGCAACGCACATTCCGGGGCGGTCCAACATCCTAGCGGACAGACTAAGTCGCACCATCCTGTTACCACATGAGTGGTCTCTGAATCCCGAGATAGTGAATCAGATTTTCGCCATATGGGGTCAACCCTGTTGCGATCTCTTTGCTTCTCCCTCAAACACAAAATGTTACGACTACTTCGCTCTCATTTCCCCCTCCGGGGAACCTCAGAGAGACGCTCTGGTGCATGCTTGGCCTCCCGGTCTACTTTATGCGTACCCTCCTCTTCCTCTGATGCTTAAGTTTCTGCAGAAAGCCAGCCGGTTGGGGAGCAGGATAATCCTCATTGGCCCATTCTGGCCTCGTCAACCCTGGTTCCCTTGCCTTTGGTCTCATCTGGTGAATCCCCCTTGGATTCTGGATCTCCCAGTCCCTAATCTGGACAATCTCAAGCTCACAGCTTGGCTGCTCCAGTTCCACTTGTAGCTAGGACTCCCGGTATCTCTTCCCCAGTTAAAACTATTCTAGTAGCAGCGCACAAGCCTTCTACTAGAAAGGTCTATAGTAGCAAATGGAAACGTTTCTCCATTTGGGCGGAACGTCAAAATTTGGATCCTTTCACAGCTCCTTTGCCAGCGGTATTAGACTTCCTGTCAGGGCTGTTTCATCAGGGGGCTAGCTCCTCCACAGTCAAGGTTCAACTAGCAGCTATCTCTCATTATCACGTGGGAAATGAACTGGGCCCTTTGATCACCACGAAATTGTGTAAGAACTTTTTAAAGGGCACCTTTCTGCTCAGACCTCCAGTGAAGGATGTAGTCCCTCCTTGGGATTTAACGCTGGTGCTTCAGGCCTTAACAGCTCCTCCGTTTGAGCCTGCAGCTTCAGTAGATCTTAAATTCTTGTCATGGAAAATGGCCTTTCTTGTCGCTATCACCTCGGCTTGAAGGGTCTCTGAACTACAGGCCCTCTGTGTAAAACCCCCATATTTGACTTTTCACAAGGATAGAGTTTACCTCAGGACCAATCCCTCCCTTCTTTCCAAGATTGCCTCTGAATCGAATATTAACCAGTCCATCAACCTACCAGTCTTCTTCCTCAATTACCAGAACAAAGGGGAATATAAATTACACTCACTGGATGTGCATAGACAAACTTCGCTTCTACATCCACAGGACATCTGGTCATAGGCAATCCGACCAGTTGTTCGTCTCCTTTGCCAAATTTAACTTGAGTAAATCTGTGTCTAAAGTCACGCTGTCTAGATGGATCTCGCAGTGTATCCTTTTAGCATATGAAAGTTCTGGCAGGCCCGCACCTCAGGGAGTCCATGCCCACTCTACTCGGTCTATGTCTACCTCTGCAGCTTTTAGAGCTAGAGTTTCTTTGGATGATATTTGTTCAGCAGCCACTTGGGCCTCATCTCATACCTTTATCAATCACTATAAATTGGACATTATCTCCAGAGGGAGAGCATCCTTTGGCTCTGCAGTGCTCTGAAACATCCTTCCATGAAGGCCGCCCAAGGTTCAGGTAGCTGGGGACTCTGTCCCATGGGTTGCTGCACAAATGAAGTTAACTACTTCAGATTAAGAAGTTATGTACTCACCATAACGTTCCATCTGAGTAGGTAAACTTCATTTGTCAGCAACCGTCCCTCCCTCCTGCCCCCTCACTTATAAATGTTTTCATACTCAGGTCCATGGGTGTTACCCACTTATCTTGAAAGTATTAGTCTTCGGGCAGTATCTGCTTTTGGGCAAACTTGATCTGAGGTCAGTCAGGGATGGCAGGGGATTATGGGTAGGGGGAGGAGCTTGGAGCTCGGATCTAAAGCTGTTGAAAACAGCCGGCTCGGATCCGAATCCCATAGGTTGCTGACAAGTGAAGTTTACCTACTCAGATGGAACGTTATGGTGAGTACATGACTTCTTATTACATTTGCTAGATGTTCTTAAACAACTGCGTTTTTACCTTCATAGACTAAAGGAAATAGTCAATTATTTATCTCCTCAGAAAATAGATTTGGCCTTCCATCAACCAAGGTAACTCTAACTAAATGGATTATGGACTTCATATCTTATCTTTACGAGAGTCAAGGTTTAGAGCTGCCAAAACCTGAAACATACTCCACTACAGCAGTGGTCATCTCTTCAGTTTCTCAGTCTAGTGTGTCCATGGATGATATTTGTGCAGCAGCAACCTGGCTACCCCTCATACCTCCATTACTCATTACAAGCTATATTTGTTCTTTAGGGGTAGGGCTTCCTTTGGTTCAATGGTTTTGAAGAATATCCTTCCATAAGGCCACCTAGGAAAAAGGTAGCTGGGCATTCTGTCCCATATGTGAAGATAAAATGAAAATTGACATCTGATAAAATAGTTATGTGCGCACCATAATGTTCCATCTATGTTGTCCATTTTCATTTTTTCCTCACAATCCCACCCACCATCCCCCTGCTCCCCTTTTTGGTTTCTGGATGAGCAAATTTGTATATTGGATATTGTGAAAGCCAGAAAGGGTCTTACCCTTATTTGAGGTAATTTTTCCTATTCTGTCATTTTCTCTGATTATAAGCAAATAAGACCTGAGGTGATTAGGAGAGAAGCATTATCGGTAGGGTAGGGTGCTTGAGAGCTTTTGGTTGCCACAAGATGTTGCAACAGTTGAGTTGGATCCGAGGGTTTAGATCCAAACCCGTATGTGAGGAAAAAATGAAAATAGACAACACAGATGGAACGTGAGTGGTGGTGATGGTGAGTACATAACTATTTTTAAGCACCCCTACACACTGTTAACATTGAATCTGCACTAAAAGCAGATAGCCAATCAGAAATCAGCAAGACATGAAGGGTCTTCATTTCAACTACCATTTGTGCCTGCTGTCTGCAGAAGTACATTCACTATTTTGAAAACAACGGCTTCCCTTACACAGGGAATACATAAGTATGTCAACCACTTCTCCACTGCTTTACTGGCTTTCAAAGTTGACATAACACATGCACTGCAAAGACTTATGAGCAGATCTCCATTCATGAAAAGTATTGTGTGTTCTTGACAAGGATACCAAGATTCATTTCTCGAGCTTCGCTGTTCAGGTGAATTTCTTGCCATCCATGTCTAGAACACACAATACAATGTAGTCATTACGATTGGTGACCTGATCATAATTCCTCTCCTTCTGGTAAAGTTGGAAGGCTTTTGTTAAGTTCAGGAAAAATTGTATGCTTCTGCAACTTTGATTTATTTATTTATTTTAGAATTTTAAGCTGCAAGGCTCATACGTTGATGTTTATCCTTACTAATTGTGAAATTATAAAGAATGTTTTGGCATCAGTTTCCTGTTGTTGTTTGTTTGTCTTTCGGCTTTTCCCGGTTAGGGGTCACCACAGCGGAACTCCGGTCCGCTAATGATTGGCAGTTGGTTTTTATGGTGTTGAGTTGCCAGCCTGACGCCCAACCTTCAAAGAAGGCACGCCCATTGAATGCATGTCTTTCGAACACCCAATTGACCTCGGGGAGGACATGCAGACTCCACACAGAAGGCACTCCCAACCCAAGCCGAGAATCGAACGGGAGAACCTCTTGCTGTGAGGCAACAATGCTACTGCTGCACTACCGCGGAAGTCATCAGTTTTCTGTTGTAAGGAAAAAAAAATCTGCATTGTGTAGTTAAGTTTCTTCTATTTCTCAAGTAATTTCCCATCAGTTATCTGTTGTAAGGAAAAAAAATCTGCATTGTGTAGTTTAGTTTCTTCTATTTCTCAAGTCATTTCCCTTCCTTTTAAATGTGTCTATGGCCCTATAGATAGTATTTTCAGGGCTGCAGCCACTGGTATTGTTTTAAGGATGGTTGCCTGGCTGTCTTCTCAAAACCTCCCAGATGATGTCAAAAATGAAATTTTGTATTCTGCCTTGGATAGAGATTTCATTTTTGGACCTCTTGCTGCAGAGGTCATCAAAAAGTGTAATGGGAGGAGAAAACTGATTAAGGGATCTCTGATTGTTCAGCCCTCCTTTTCTAAATTTTCCAAGGGATTTTGTGCTTCCTCATCTAACTCTGGCAAAAAAAAAAACTTAACAGAATGCTGGCAAGCAGATGTTTAAAATGCAGTGGCACAGAGCCTCGAAAAAGAAAGTAACCCCCCCCCCCACCAAAAAAAACAAAGGACATTCAAATAGTCAAAATGACCATATGAGGGACTTGTCATAACCCTCCAATTTTGGCAGTCCCTTAATCCAAAAAGTTTGAATCTCCATGTCTCTCTGTGGCAATAGATTGTTTCAGACAAATGGGTTTGTAATGTGTTCCATCTAGGCTGCAAATGACAGTGAGAGGAACTTCCTTCTTTTCGGAAGATTCTTCTTCATTCACCAGACCAGACTCTTCTTTTCTCCTGTTTTACATCATTTGCTGTCTCAGTGGGTAATAGCAGCTGTTCTTGCTCTTCAGTTGGGCAAAGGCCAATGTTTTTAGTGCCAAAGAAAATTCTTGGAGACCAGTTCTGGATCTTTTTTTCCAGAAACAGTTTTATAGTTCCCAAGTTCAAAATGTTTTTACTTTTTAACCCATTAGACCTCTTTCCTCATTTGAGTTTTTAAGTAATCTTAGATTTAAAGATGCATATTGTCACATTCTTAGTCATCCAGATTTTGGGCATTTTTAAGGTTTTTGAGTTAGGATCATGTTATCAGTTCTTTGCCATACCCTTTGGGCTATCTACTGCTACAAGAGTGTTCTCAAAGTGTCTAGGTCCTCTGATAGCCCACTGTAGAGTCCAGAGTATCCACAATTTTCCATATTTAAATGACTTGCTTATTTTTGCAGAGTCTTTTCAGAGTGTCAGTAATCTCTGTCTGGGTTCATAGATCTCCTATACAGGCTGGGATTCCAAGGGCACATTCAAAAGTTTTTTCTGATGTCGTGTCACAATATTGTATTTCTGGGGTGCTTGCTGGACACTTCAGTTAAAAGAGCTTTTCTACCACAGGAATAAAAGATCTATTTTTTAGATAACCAAGCTGAAGTACCCAGGAAAGGAACAGCCATCACTAGAAAAGTCAGATATTTTAATAAAGTCAAAAACACACTGTTACTCACCAAAGATCATTGTAGCGACTCCCTTGTGGACCAGGCAGCAGTGGTTCTCTCTTCTTTTGAAATTGGCCAGGAGTAATTACCACAAGATTCCTTACAGACTGGATTTACTCACACAAGATCAGGGGTGTTTGATATATCCCGACCTCAGACTACTACAACCATTTAGGTACCTATTTTCTGAGGATGTGCATCTAGTATTTAATGGAGGGAAGAAAGTCTGCTATTAGAAAATCATTTATTATTAAATGGAAAAAGGTATTCTAGTTGATACCAACAATGAACCAGCACTCATTCAGGCTAGTGTTTTTCTGGCTTTACAGTATTTGTGTGAGCTATCCTATGGCTAGTCTTACTTCTTTATCAAGGATCATTTGTTAGTTATTTCATCATGCCTGTCCATGGATCCATCCATTTCAATGTAGTCTCATGTGAAAAGGTTTTTGAAATGGTTCTGCATAAGAAGCCTCTCAGGAAACCCACAGCTCCTTCTTGGGATCTTAATTTTTTGCTAGAGAAGCTAATGCTCCATTTCAACCAGCTCATCTCACTGAATTGGGGTTCTTAACATAGAAAAAAGTTTTTTGCTGATTGCTGTGACTCCTGCAAAAAGAGCACTTGAGTTGCAAGTTGTTATAGTGGGTCAGTCTTCTCATCTTCCACAAAGAGAAGGATTCTTTGAAAAACAATTCTTAATTTATGCCTAAAGTGGTATCTGTTCATCTCAGTATTTACTTTTTAGAACTCAAACATGAGGGGGAAAAATGTTTCATTCCTTGAATAACCACAGACAATTTGGGTGCTATCTAAACAGAATAAAATCTTTTAAAACTTCTGATCAGCTGTTCATTTCTTTAGAAGTTAAGAAGAAGGGACAACCTGTGTCAAAGCAGATTTATTTCCAAAAGGTTTTCTAATGCTATGAACTTTTTGTTATTCCCACCACATCAGAACTCTTCCAGGCAGGATCGAGACTCTCTCTACTTTGTCCTTGGCTTCATCTATGACGTTTTGAAAAGGGTTGGACTCTAGAAGTATTCTAAAAGCAGCAACCTGGTCCTCTGTGTATACTTGTATGAAGAGATATAAACAAGATCCCTTCTCCAGGTCTAGACCAGGCTTTGCTAAGACCATTCTCCAGGTGCTCCTGGACCATTCCCTTTCCACCTACCAGTTATTTTAAGGTAATCTACCCATACAGCTAAGGCTACTGCAGCAGTGATCATAATGGTAACTGTAACACAGTTGTGTATGTAAACATGTCATACATTTGATGTTTAAATGATCACTACTGTACTACCTGCTCCCTTCATCCCCCTTTTTTGTCGTTTTTTTATGCCAGGCTGTAGACATGAATTTTTTATATTCTTAGCAGTGTCCTCTCAGGGCTTAGCCTCCCTTTTTCAGTTGACATGATGACTCTAAAGGGCTTGGTGCTCAAACCTGACTTTATACTTGTCTCAGCTTGAGCTAACAGTTTGAGCACAATGAAGGTGCCCTGAAGCTCTTGGAAGCTGTATTCAGTTTTTGAAGAACCTTGCACTTTGGTTTTTGCTAAGTATTCTGGGCAGTTATTTCTCCTACCTATTTATATTCCCATTACAGTTTCTCATCCATACTGTCCAGTTCCTGCAGATGTCTAGGCACCCCTGGTTTTATAGCATTTTATAGTAGTACTTCATTTTCTGCAGTTGCAGCTTATTTCTTGCCAGCCTTCCAATTTCCTTTTGAAAAATATGCAAGGTTTTAGTGGCTTTTTTCGGCTAGTCTCTTTTGGCGATCATTTCACCCTACTTCTCTGCATTCATTTGTCTTTCTCTCCCCTTCACAGTGTCCCTCTATAATCTGTATATTATGACAATTTTGTAGTTTGGTCATTGCTGGTTCACAATACACAGATGTGTTTTCATCTGGGGAAAAGTATTTTTAACACAACTAAGACAGTACATTCTGAGCTTGTCATTTTTTTCACTGCAGGACCACATTGCAAGAATTGGTTTCTCTTCCTTGTTTCTAGACTATCCTCTGTTTATATCTTGAACTTCACAAGTACTGATGTTGCTTTATTTAATTTCTTATCCTATCTGGGTGGAGCACAGTGCTCTTGGTAGTAATCTCGTCTGAACTTGGTATCTGAAATTGTTAACTTCATTTGATCAGCAACCTGTGGGTTACGGATCTGAGTCGGCAGCATACCAAGCTAAATATCCGAGCTCCAAGCTCCACCCCCTTACCCATACTACCCTGCAACCTCCGTCCAATCACCAGATCTCGTTTGCCGAGGCTTTGCCAAGCACGGGATTCCTCGAGCTCCAGGCAAGTTTAGTATTTTACAGTTTTATATTTAAAACTTTGGGTACTTAGTTGCTTGTGTGTGTGTAGTATTTTTCTCTTTGGATAGATATTCATTTTTCTTATTACCTTACTCTATATCACCTCTTATCCTTCGTATCTCTATCACCAGTAGGCCCCTTTTCCTTCAGGTGTGCGTGTGAGTGTGGGGTATGGCTGGTAGCCAAAAGCTTACCTTTTCTAAGTGCACTGAGTGTGGCCATAAGCTGTCGCCGGTGGATGGTCACACTCAGTGCATTCTTTGATTGGGGGTGGCCCATCTTTCCTCAGGCTGCCAAATTTGTGCAGCCTTTAAACCCCGGGCTTTGAGAGATAGGAAGAATAAGCTGATTCTGGCGGGCCTTCTACCTGCGGAATCGGCTTCTTCTTCCTCCTCTCCCTCTGTAGCGACAACCGCGGCTGCGGTTGCCCAACCATCTGGCCCTCCTCCCCTGGCTGGGATTCACCCACCCACCTCATCCCAGGGAGATCGAGAGGCGAAAAAAGATAGGAAAGAGAGAAGGGAGAGAGAGAAAGGGACAGAGAGAGAAGCCACAAACGGCGAGCCGAATTGGACCCCTGGGCCCCTCCCGCCAAGGTCCCCCTTCCTCATCGAGGACTTCCAAGCCTTCCTCCGCATGGCTCTGTTCTCCACGTTTCTCTCTGGAGGAGGAGGCCCGACCATCTTTGAGGTTGTCCGTCAGCCCTCCCGACCGGCTTTGGCGGCCTCGTCCAGATCTACTAGAAGCCTCTCGGAGGCAGAAATGGACTGGATAATGCGTCATTTTTTACAGACTCAGCTGCAGATGGGAGTGTTGCTGCCTCCCCCCTTCTGGGGGGGAGTTCAGCTCCACTGTTTGCCCTGATAGCTCCTTCTCCGATCCACTACTCGTTACCTCGATGCCATCCATGCCCTCGAGCCTATCGGATCCCTTTTCGGATCCAAGCTCTCGGAGCCGAGAGCCGGGCAACGGATCTGATGGGGCGAGTGTGTCTTTGACTCCGTTGCGGTCAGAGCACACCGTCCACTCAGATCCGAGTACTTCAGCTCCGATCCCTTCATCGAATCCGAGGGTGCCGGACACCTGTCTTAGAGAAGCCGGTTCCCCTTCGGCATTCGATGTTGTGGAGAGGGTTCTCTCTAGAGGATCGAGACCCCTTGCTCTGTCCTCAGGATCCATCCCCACTCCCTCGCAGCTTGGTTTGTCCTCCATCATCCAGTCCCAGGGACAGCCTGTGTCATTGACACCCCAGCCAGTTCCCCTGGAAGAACACAAATCTGTTGGTGAAACCCCTCAGACAGTACCCCCGAGGATATTCCTCACAAACACCTGTGCAAAAGAAGGCACTTGGACTCCCCTGAGTCCCTTACTGAGGAGGATGGCATAATGGTTAAAGTGTTTACCTTCCAGACACAAGGTGCAGGGTTTGATTCTCACATGGGGTAACTGGCTAGGCTTAAAATGGCCCACAATGGCAGTTAGCCTAGTACTAATCTATGAATACTGATTTGGAGGAAGGGGAAGGTTCCCCCAAGTCACCCCCCAACGACGTCTCCTTCAGAGACATTATGGAAATGCTCCGCCAAAAGGGGGGGGGGGGGAGTCCACCAAAAAGCCTTCCTCGGACGAGTCAGTATTCCTGGAGGCGTTCGACACAGGCCCATCTATATCTTGGGTGCCCCCCCCAGCCGATCCTCTGGTTGACCTGATTACCACCAGGGCATAGAAGGAACAGGACACTGTAGAGCCTATCCCCAGGAGGCCCGATAAGATTTAGAGCCCCCCTACAGACAAAGCTTCATGGAGCAAGAGTTCTCCTGTAGAGGCCATGGTGGTGACGACGACCACCAAAAAGGAACTAGCTCAGGACAGTTCCTCAGTCCATCCCCCTGACAAGGAGTCCCGGGCAATGGACCGTATTGGAAAGTGGATGTTTGCTTCAGCTACCTTCTCTATTAGGTCGCTGAATTACTTGGTCCATGTTATCAGACTGCAGCGGAACCTGGTTAAAGAGTATGCTGAGTCTCCCCCAGAGTCCATGTCAGCCGAGGATAAACGGACTTTCTTGGCGCATATGGCCACTCTCAAATCAGTGTCAAATACATCTATGTGGCTACTCTCCCACGTTACGGAAGGAGCCGCTAGAGCTATAGCAGGTCCAGTATTTCCTTAAGGCGTCATGCCTGGCTTCGGCTTTGATTTCTCGGAACCTTTCAAGGCACCCTTCATGAGTGCACCCTTTGATGGGTCTACCCTGTTCGGGAAGACCATCCGCGAGATGCTGGTCCAGAGCGAGAAAGACGGGAAAATGCTGTCAGCCGTCAGAATCCACTTCTCTACTCCTCACAGATCCTTCTCCAGGAACCAGCGAGGGCAGAAGAAGATGTGGTTCTGGAAATCTCAGCAGGTCAGAAACGCTCAGAACTCCTTCTCCCCAGAGGCAGAGGGGGGCAAGGTGGACACCGGCCCAGAGGCAGAGGGGGTCCGAAGAACTTCTGGTCACGGGAACCCTTTTCCAACTGACCCGCACAGCAGCCCTGAGGGGTTGCCCGACTGCCCCTCTCTGGAGGCAGTCGGGGGGGGGATGTTTCTCGAGGCACCTGGCTTAATGGGAGTCCATCACGACAGATCGCTGGGTGCTTCAGATAATATCCAGAGGCTATTAAATCCCCTTCATAAGCAAGCCCCCTTACTCAAGGCGCCTCCCAGATGTTCAACCCACTCAAAGGGAGGCCGCGGCTTTGGAAATAGAAAAGCTGTTAGAAAAAAGAGCCATCCAGCATGTGCCCCCAGACCAGTCCGGATCAGGCATCTACTCCAGGTTCTTTCTGGTTCCAAAAAAGACGGGGGACTTAAAGCCGATTCTCGACCTGTCAACATTGAACCTTTTCGTTGCCAAGGAGAAATTCCGGATGGTCATGCTCTAATCCATCCTGCCCCTCTTGCAGGAGGGAGGACTGGATGTGCTCCATAGACCTCAAGGATGCGTACTACCATATTCTCATGGACAGACGGTCCAGGAGGTTTCTTCGCTTTCGGCTAGGGGCCAGTCATTACCAGTTCAGGGTCCTACCCTTTGGTCTCACCACAGCCCCCAGGGTGTTCACCAAGGTCATGGCAGTTGTAGCGGCCCACCTGAGGCTCCAGGCCATGCAAGTCTTCCCGTACCTAGACGACTGGCTCCTCACCGCCCCCACCAGGCATCTATTCTCTCTAGCCAGGGACTTCTTCCTCCATTTATCATCCCAGTTGGGGATCACTATAAATGTCAAGAAGTCGTTCCTCCCACCTGTTCAGGTTATAGACTTTATAGGGGCCAGGATAGATTCCCTTCAGGTCAAGGCTTTCCTAACGCCAGACAGACTTCACAGTATGACTCTACATATACTAGCTCTTCTTCAGTCTCCTGCTCCCCCAGCAGAGTTAGTCCTGAGAGCTTTGGGGTCCATGGCGGCAGTGATCAATTTGATCCCTTATGCTCGCCTGCACATGAGGGTTTTACAGTGGACTTTGCAAGTCCAGTGGTCCATTCTACATCATCCGCTAAACTTGCCGATTCCACTCAGCAATGTTTGCAGGAACTCCCTCATGTGGTGGCTCCAATCCCGAGCCCTTCGGGAAGCACGACCTTTTTTTATGCCCCTACCCCAGGCCACAGTGACCACGGAACCTCCCGCCTAGGGTGGGGGGGCATTGTGCGGGCAGAACTGTCCAAGGCACATGGACTCCGACAGAGACCGTTCTGCATATAAATGTACTGGAGATGAGGGTGGTCCTTTTACCGTTGCCGGCCCTTCATGCCTTCCTTCCTCCAGGGACTATTGCGATCCAGTCAGACAATATGTCAGTGGTCTGGTATATCAACAAACAGGGGGGAACCAGATCTTACCCTCTTTGCCGAGAGGCCATGAGAGTTTGGGAATGGGTGATCTCCATCAATCGCTTCCTGTTAGCGATGCACATTCCGGGTCAGTCCAACATTCTGGCGGACAACATGAGCAGAACTATTCTCTCCCCTTACGAGTGGTCTCTGAACTCTTCCGTAGCGGAACAGATCTTCCTCAAGTGGGGTCAGCCTTGCTGCGATCTCTTCGCATCGCCTTCCAACGTGAAGTGCAGCAAGTTTTTCGCTCTAATTCCTCCTTTAGGGGAAGCCCCCAGAGACGCACTAGTCCATGCTTGGCCACCCGGTCTTCTTTATACATACGCACCACTTCCGCTGATGACAAAATATTTACAGAAAGCTCGTCGGTTGGGGAGCAAGATTATCCTCATAGCCCCATTCTGGCCTCGTCAAGTCTGGTTCCCCTGCATACGGTCTCATCTCATAGCTCCTCCCTGGATCTTGGATCCCATTCCAGATCTGATCTCTAACCCCTCGGGAATGACCGCCTCCGAATCTGGACGAGCGCAAGCTCTCAGCTTGGCTGTTCCAGTTCCCTTCATTGCCAGGACTCCCGGTATCTCTTCCCTAGTCAAGTCCATTCTGGTGGCGGCACGTAAACCCTCTACCAGGAAGATTTACAATAGTAAATGGAAAAGTTTTTCCATTTGGGCTTCACATGAGAACTTGGATCCTTTTACTGCTCCTATTCCAGAGGTTCTAGAATTCTTGTCTCATATTTTTCAGCAGGGGGCCAGTTCATCTACTATAAAGGTTCAGCTGGCTGCTATTTCCCATTTTCATATTGGGGACAACTTTGGTTCTCTTGCTGCTACCAGAATTTGTAGGGCCTTTCTAAAAGGTACCTTTTTTTTTGAGACCTCCTATCAGAAATTCATCCCCACCGTGGGACCTGACCTTAGTTCTTCAGGCGTTAGTATCGCCTCCATTTGAACCTGCAGCTTTCGTTGATCTGAAGTTCTTGTCATGGAAGACTGCCTTTTTGGTAGCCATTACCTCAGCCAGGAGTGTGTCTGAGCTTCAGGCTCTTTCTATCAAACCTCCATACTTTGTATTTTACAAGATCAGGGTATCTCTCAGGACTAATCCATCTTTTCTTCCCAAAGTTGCTTCCGAGACGAACATTAATCAATCCATTAATTTGCCAGATTTTTTCCTCAATTACCAGAACAAGGGGGAGTATAAACTTCATTTACAGGATGTTCACAGACAGTTACGTTTTTATTTACACAGGACGGCTGTCTTTCATAAATCTGACCAACTTTTCATCTCCTTTGCAAAACCCTTTCTAGGGAAACCGATTTCTAAAGTAACTCTCGCCAGATGGGTTTCGAGTTGTATTCTCGTGGCATATAGAGAATCTGGCTTGCCAGAACCAGTGGGAGTTCATGCTCATTCTACGCGTTCTGTGGCAATGTCTGCTGCATTCTGGTCTAGAGTTTCCCTGGATGACATTTGTTCAGCGGCTACCTGGGCGTCCTCTCACACCTTTATTTCTCATTATAAGCTAGATTTGGTGTCTAGAGGAACGGCTGCTTTTAGCTCTGCAGTGCTCCGGAATATTCTTCCTTGAGGACCTCCCAAGATTTTGGGTAGCTGGGGACTCTGTTCCACAGGTTGCTGATCAAATGAAGTTAACTACTTCAGATAAAGAACTTATGTACTCACCATAACGTTCCATCTGAGTATGTAACTTAATTTGTCAGCAACCGTCCCTCCCTCCTTCCCCCTTCCCCCTAACCTGAATAGTTATTTAGCTGAACTCGAGGTTTGTTTGCTAGAGTTTTGTTTGTCTCCGAGTCAGGTTTTCTGAGGTTGTTAGTTTGTTTTGTTGTTTGTGCAGGTGGCAAACGCGATCTGAGGATTGGAAGAAGGTTGCAGGGTAGTATGGGTAAGGGGGTGGAGCTTGGAGCTCGGATCTTTAGCTTGGTATGCTGCTGGCTCGGATCCGTATCGGATCTGTAACCCACAGGTTGCTGGCAAATGAAGTTGCCTACTCAGATGGAACGTTATGGTAAGTACATAACTTCTTTTTACCACTCCATTTGTGGATCTGTTCCTTCATAAATATCAGGCAACTTGTTCCTTCTATTTTTCAGGCCTTTCTGTACATCTTGGGTACCGCCTCCTGGATCTTCCTTCTAGCTCAACCAGCTTTTCTGTTTCTTCCTTTCTCTCCTCAAGTGTTGTCATTTTCCCCTTCATGCCAACACATTTATTTTGGGTAACCTGAATTGCATTTGAATGTTTGGGCACTGCTTGTTAAGTTTTTTCAATTTCTTGTCATTTATGTTATGTAATTTTCTAATGTATTACTTGCTTTGAAAACACCATGATTCATTTTGTCAGTTTTCTCCTGCATCACTGTAGAATCCGTCATAACACTTTGTTCTTTAACTGTTAATTCAGCCAATCATTCTGCTACGTGGTCATTGTTGATCTGCAGTTTTTTTTTTCAATAATAATTTTTATTGTTTTCTTATATTCCATACAAAATTAAAACAATACAGAAAATTAAGAAAAAACTACCAACTAATGTAACTAACACTAACTCCATAACATATATACAATATTTACATAAATGCTTCCAAGTAACACATTGAATTATACACAAATAGTATAAAAGTGGTTAAGATCAATTCGAGTAATGAACAGTTGCTGTTACAGAGTCTCTTAAAAGTGTAGAAATTCTTGCTAAATTGAAATATGAGATGTTACGCTAATACAATATTAAATACTTGTTCCCATATTTTTGGATTGTTAATATTTTTATTATAATCCAGGTAATAAACCAGGAGACAACCAAAGCTCACTTCACGTTTTCACTCTTATCAATATCCGAAGAATATATCCAAAAAATGTAGTCATACTGCAGAAAAATGCTTAAAATGAGCGTATTTAATATAGAGCGTGTACACAACAGTAAGCGCTTTCACCGTAGCTTCTTCAGACTGTATATTTTTATTATGTTGGTTCAAAAGTAATTTGTGAGCTTCTATATGCCTTATTGCTAGTACTCTAAAGTTATTCCATGATGTTTTGGATGGGTCTAACCAATTAGTAGCTATGTATAGCTTCATTAATAAGAAGATATTGATTAATACAATACATTGAGATTTAGAAAGTTCTTTTGGGGGACTATGTAAATCTATGAATTCCCATGACAATGTTGAACTTTGGTAACCCATCTTCTGAAGTTGTATCTTTAGTGAGTTCCAAAGTTTGTATACGCATTTGCAACTCCAGAACATATGAAGAAGATCAGCAGATTGATCCTTGCAGTATGGACAAACTGGTGAATTTTTGGAATTAAATTTATGCAGGCTAAGGCGTGTATAATACACATTATTCCATATCATCAACTAGGTATACATCAGTTTTTGAAGAGAAATAGATTTTATAGTCAAGTCGATTGCTTTTATCATATGACTGTCTTCTGTCTCTGGCATTTTCTCTTTCCAATATTTTGACACAAGAACTTTATCTTGGAATTTAAACTCCTTTATTAAATTATTTGCTGCTGTTATAAATTGAATATATTGTTGGAGAGCTTGCCACAAATTTGAGCATTTAATTATATTGTCTTCTCTGGGTTTAAAATTTTTAAAGTAACTTATAGAAAGTTCCGTAATTTGGATCTGCACTTTTTTTTTATATTATTTCTTTCCATATGTTATTATTTTCCTGACTTTTTTGGCTCTACAGCATTCATTCACTTTCTTGAATCAGCTAATAATCAAATTTACTGTTTTAATTTTGCTTGGCAGCTTATTACGGATTTATGCTTAAGACCACTTAAAATAGCCTGTACTACTCAAAAGGCACCATACTAGAAGTTTCTTTTGAAAACATTCCTTATCAGAGTATTACCAATAGTAGAAAAAGTTGTTTTGCGGATTTCATTATATACTGTTGAACATCAGAGCTACACAGTTTTTTTGTCAAAGAGCTTATGACACTGCCCTCATAGATAGTTTCATTTGCAAGCAAAATGTTCCAGATATTTGATAGTCTTCATCACTGGAGCAACAAGATTCACTCAGGAGGAAATAGTCTGCAAGCCTTCATGAAAGTTAAAGGGATGAAGAATGCCATTATTATTATTCTGTCTTTTCTCCTTGGACTTCCTGGTTTCTCTGAAGGTTTCCAAAAATTATTAGTCTGTTGTATCTCCCATTATGGAACGCCAAAGCAAGAACCAGTGGGAACTGTCATTAAAGTCAGCAACAAAAAGGTTGCTAAATATTTGGGACCCTTGTTCAGACATTATATTAAGAATTATTTTCTGATATTACCAGGACCAGCTAGGCCTCAGTTTGAAGGGCAAAATTATCTATTTCATATCTTGTGCCATTCTTTATAGGAAAATGAAGATGAGAGCCCCAACAGCCTTTTAATGGGTGATGCTCAGATACTGAAAATAATTAGATTATGTTGAAAAAGAACTATGCAAACTACGCCCAAATGGAGCACAGGGAAGAGACGAACTTGATAATACCGACATGAGAATACATCAGCATGAAATTATAATGCCATTACATCTGTTGTTTACTAGGTCATTCGATTCCTTAAGATTGGAGACATGCACTTGGTAAACCCATTTTTATGGAAAACTGGAATAGAACAAACCCAGAGTCGTAAATGCCCACAGGTTTACTTTTTGTTGAGGAAAAATAAAGAAGGGTGTTATTTTTGATATGTTGTTGTTAGAATTTGGAAAGGTTAGGGGGGCCACGGTGGTGCAGCAGTTAGCATTGCCGCCTCACAGCAAGAGGTTCTCCGGTTCGATTCTCGGCTGGGGTGTCTTCTGTGCGGAGTCTGCATGTCCTCCATGTGGTCGCGTGGGTTTCCTCCGGGTGCTCCGGTTTCCTCCCACATCCCAAAGACATGCTGTAGGTGGATTGGACACTCTAAAATGGCCCTAGGTGTGAGTGTGTACATGTGTGTGCCTTCTGTGGAAGGTTGGGTGCCGGGCTGGCAACTCGACACTGTAAAACTCCACAGCCAATCATGAGCGGACAGGTGATCCGCTGTGGCGACCCCTAACTGGGAAAGGACGAAAAAAGAAGAAGAATTTGGAAAAGTTAGGAGTTAAAACCATATGTCAGCATGCATATGTTGAAAATAGATTTATAACATCCTGTAGCATGATGTGTATAATAATGTAACTATAAATGAAAAAGTGTGCTGTGATGTAAGTTATGTGGACTTAACTTCAACTTTTTATAGGGTATTACACAAAACAGTGATCAATAAATTAGAACACATAGGCATTAATGTAATGTTGATAAAATGGATAGCTACATGGCTTACAGACAGAAAATGGACAAGTGGAATTCTGTTTTGTCTTCACTGTGTCACACTTGGCTCTCTTCTAGGCCCATACTTCTTTAGGTTGTACCTTTCAGATCTCTGTCATATAAGGTGTTCTGTAGTCTGTATGACTTGAAAATGGGTAAACTGATTATGTCTGTTACAGACAGGATATATCTACAAAGGAGCTTGACAAATTAACTTTTTGGGCACAGGAGAATAACATGCTGATAAATGCATCAAAAATTAAGCATATGAGATTTGGGAGATATAGACTGAACAGTGACTATATAATACTGTGCACAGAAATTGAAACTGTAGATTCGTTTAAAGACTTCGATGTAAAGGTAGGTCCAGCTCTGATTTTTTTTTTCTGATCTTATCAATCAGTTGGTTAAGGGTAATTATAAAACTATATGCTGTTTAAAAATATTTATAAATACTAGGAAATCAGAAATCCTGAAATCATTGTAAGTTACATCAGACCCAAACTACAGTGTGGAAAAATAATTTGTTTGTGTCTTTCGGCTTTTCCCGGTTAGGGGTCGCCACAGCGGAACTCCGGTCCGCTAATGATTGGCAGTTGATTTTTACATACCGGCTTGCCAGGCCTGACACACAACCTTCAACAAAGGTACGCCCATTCACGCATGTCTCCACGCAGAAGATGCTCTAGCTGAGAATCAAACCGGACAGCGTCTTACTGTGAGGCGACAACACTACCGCAGCACCACCACCGCTGGTAGTGTGGAAAAATAATATGGAAACCTTATATAAAAACTAAAATGGGAAAATTGAAGTGAGTATGGGAAAATTGAAGCGAGTACAATGGAAATAAAAGTGTTCTCATTCATGGATGCTCTTAGTGTAAGTTATGAAACATTAAAATGTCTGAACTTGTACAGTTTTTCATTTAGATATTTAAGAAGACACTTATTTAGGTATATAGGGCCTTTAGAGACCGCTACCTCTGGGAATGTTTGGAGTTATCAGAAAATAGTAGAAAATCCTCAGACAACCTGTGAAGGAGATTATATAGGATGAGAGATGCACTAATTGGTTCTCTGGGAGAGATGTTGCATGAATTAGGCTACCAAATTATATTAAAGCAAGCATTAGTTTAGATATTTTTAAAAACAATTTGGTTATTATGAGAACAATTGCTTTGATGTATTAGCAGGCTAGGTTAGTATTTTGATAACATTTTATTTTTGATGAAATCTGATTTTATATCACTGTATTGTGGGAGAAAAGATGCTGAATTTTTAAGTTTTTAAGTAGTTCTCAGGAAGGAAATTGTTTATTTTAAGCAAATGTGGCTAGGTCTGATTGAATTCATTTTTTAAAAAAGAGGCTGTGCCTTTTACCTGAAGTTGTGTAAAACTGATATTTATTCATTCTTTCATTCTCTGTCACTGGCTCTATCCATTTCAATTTGATGAGGAACCAGAACATATTATGGCACACATTTGGCACAAAGCAAAATTAATTCCAGATAGAATGCTAGTCTGTTGCAGGATGCATGTATACATGCATGCATACACACATACTTATGCCTATGGGCAATTTGAGAACCATTAGTTGAACATTGTCATGTATTTGTGATGTGGCCAGAAGCAAGAGCACATGACAAAATCCTGCTCAGACACTGGGAAGAAAATCAGACTCCGCATAAAAGATCAGACTCAAGAACCAAGCACCAGCATACTGCAAAAACCCACGCAGACTCCATGTACAATACAGGCACTGTGAGGCAGCAGTACTAACTGCTACAGCTGTGTGCCACCCAAGTGGAAAACAAGGCCCTAAAAAACTGCACATTTGTTGTAAATGTTCCTTTTATGGTGCAGCAGCAGCAGCATGGTTATCTTAGACAGGCTGCTTATTTAGAGATATAAATGCTTCAGACCCATTGTCCTGGTATTGCAAGCATTTGAGCTTTTACTCTCCACATTTCCTTTCAGGCAGACTTTTTTGGTTTTCTATCGTGTGATGATGACTGAACTTGAAAAATCAGTTAAAGGCATCCCTGCTGGAAAATCAACAGATGCAAGTGAGGTTAGTGTTTAAAATATTTTACATCTGATATTTTTGTCTGTTAATGCTTTACTGAGTTTGTTTGGTGAAACATTTCACTTGAATGTGTAGTTAATTCTGAATGAATTTTTATTTTGATGTGTGCAAATGTTCCCTTATTTGGTCTTTAAGATTTTCAGCTTCAGAATAAGAAAGGTAACTATTTTTTTGTTCAGTAATGTCGCACAGAAGACTAAGGCTTTGACCTGCTAATAATCTTTAGCATTTATTCCTGATCTAATTGATCATACTGGTTTGACAAATAAACCAGCCTAGCTTGGGAAGTGATCTGACTGAGGCTTTGAAAAGAGAAGCTGTTCCTGAAAGCGCTCTTCAGTTGACATCTATTTCCCCTGTGAAGCTAAGTTAGTCAGAGGTGTATATTACTTCACGTCACACAAAGCATGCTCATAGAATATAATTCTTAACAGATTTTCAAGTTATACCCCAGTAATTATAAACTGTGCAGACAGTGGCTTTGTGCACCATACTGCTAGTCATGGTAGTTCCCAGCAGCATATACCAGCCTTCCTCTTTATTGAGAGGTACACAGGAGCACTCACAACTGCAGTGCGTGCTACACAATTCTTTGCACAGCCTTGCAGTTATCATAGTTCAACATGACGGCGTTACATGTTTGTCTTTTTGGCTTTTCCCAGTTAGGGGTCGCCACAGCGGAACTCCGCTCCGCTAATGATTGGTAGTAGATTTTTTATGGTGCCGAGTTGCCAGCCCAAAGCCCAACCTTCAGCGAAGGCACGCCCATTCACGCATGTCTTTCAAAGGCTACTCGACCATGGGGAGGACATGCAGACTCCACACAGAAGGCACTCCAGCCGTGAATCGAACAGGGGAACCTCTTGCTGTGAGGCAACAACGCTACTGCTGTACCACCGCGGCTTATGATGGCGCTACATAGAACAGCAATATAAGGCATTTAAGTGGAGTACAGTCTGCCTTACTGGGTAGTTTTTTTGTAGCTCCTAACTGCCTTGCACTGCCACACTATGATCTGTTATCATTCCTGACTGTAAATCATGAAGAACTGACAGGCATGAGAAAGGACCAGGGATCATCACCATATTATGGTAATAGGTGGATCTGGTGCTCTGTGAGCTCCCATTGGTGGGAGCTTGCTAGCATCACTGTCTTGGGGGTGAAAGAAGGGTAGTTTGTGGTAGCAGGATTGACTGCACTGTAGGGAACTCCGTTGCTGTTAAGAATGTTCCTGCTTTACAACAAAGTTGTTTTGTTTGGTTTTACTGTGCTAGTATGTTGCTCAGCAACATACTAGCAGGGGAGGGAGATTGTTGCACTCGAAAACACCATCATAATACTGGTAGTTACATTGTTACTGTCCCATAGTTTACCCTTCCAGGACAGGCAGTTTGCATTAAGATCTTTACTTGGAGCCAAAAATAACATGCCTCATAGCAGCTGGTAGCATCACATAGCTCAAAATGCAAAGGTTGTGAGAACAGACAAGGAAAAGCAGCATCAAAAGATGCTCCACCTGCATTAAACGTGTGTGAGTAGAAGTGGTAGAAACGTAGTCCTGGAAGGTAAGAGCAGTACTAAATTATTTCCTTATTCTAAAGGGGGGAGGATGATTTTGATATTAAATGCTTGAAAAGTGAAACAAACTTTTAAGTGTGTCTGCTTAAAGGTGTATATGGCTAGGCATATATTTTGGTAAAACTGTAAATGCTAATTTTATGGCAAAATAATATATTTCTTGACGTATATATTCTCTTTTTAACATCACATTCCACTATGTCAGATATTAACTAGAGACAGAGAAATGGTTTTGAGTGATAAGAAGTGCATAAAAGTCATACAGAACATGAGAAACTGTAATGTATGTTAAGGAATTAATATGTATGTAGTATTTTGTATTTTCATTATTTTTTTCTCCCTACAAATCTGACCTGTACTCATTGATGGTAGGTACCACAGGATGTTTAGCAGCCAGCTGTGCTTCCATTATGTCAGGCAAGTAGGAGCCCAGTTTAGTGTCCTTCATCTAGAGGAGAGAACTTCTTTCATGTTGTAATACAGTATAAGCTCAGCAATATCCACTCAGGGCTGTGTCTTCCTCTCTCAGCTGGCATGAAACCTCTGAAGGACTTGGGGCTCAAACCAGTCTTTTAGTCAGCTCAGCTCAAGGTGACTAATGATTTGGGTACATGGAGGGTGCCCTGAAACATTGGTAGCTGGCTGACTGTTAGCAGGATACAACTCATATGGCCTAGGTTACTGCAGCGCAGTGATCATTAAAACACCTTCTGTTATGATAAGTGTACTTACGTAGCTATGCTTTCTTGCACTTATTTCATTGTTTCCCTGTTATGCAACACCTTATCAAAAAATTCAGAGAAGAAAGACCAGAGTTTGGCCTCGTTGCCTTGTTGGGTGAGAATGGTGTTTGCAGGCTCTTGAGTATCTGGCAGTTCAGGAAACTACACTGGCACAGTCCAAGGAAGAGAAGCTGGCTCCTCCTCAGGATATGATTCTTGGTTGAAATCCCTTGATCTGAAGTTGTTAATCTTCTTCCTATTCATCACTGATAGGTTCGGTTCCGAGCCCTCGGAACCGAGTCGGCCTTATACCAAGCTTGCATGCACCAAAAACCTCTCGAACTAAGTTGCTACCCACAATGCCCTTCACTCAGATCTCATTTGCCGCACAGCCGTATAGCACAGCCCTCACAACAGTTGGAATTTATAGGGGCAGTACTCAACACTCAAACATCTCTCATCTCTCCTCTCTCACAGGCTTCAGAGATTTCTCACAGGCTTCAGAGATTTCTCACAGGCTTCAGAGATTAAGGGCACAAGTTCAAGTGATACTCTCGAAGAAAGGTGTCTGCAAGGGAAGTTCTTCAGGCTCTGGGGACTATGGCGGCGGCCATCCCAATTGTTCCCCTAGCCAGATTACATATGATACTTCTGTAATGGCTCTTTCTGTCCCAGTGGATATCCAATCTTCATCCCCTGACCTCACAGATTCTCATCACCAACTCCTGCAAAGAAGATCTTCTCTGGTGGATGAGTACAGATGAAAATTTTGATGTCGCCCCTTCCAGGCACCCCAACACAGTGCCTGATAGGGTGGGAGGGCCACTTCCAGGGAAAGTCAGTCCAAGCCACGTGGTCCAGCATAGAGGTCAACTTGCATATCAATGTCCTGGAGTTAAGAGCGGTGCTATTGGCGTTGCAAGCATTCTATCCACTCCTTCCGTCAGGAACGATTGCTATCCAGTCGGACAACATGTCCGTTGTCTGGTACATAAACAGGGAAGGGACCAAATCCTACCCCTTATGTTGCGAAGCCATGAGAATCTGGCATTGAGCGATAGCTTCCAACTGTTTTCTAATCGCAGCGCATATCCTGGGTTGCTCCAACGTGATTGCGGACAGGCTGAGCAGATGCATCCTTCGTCCTCACGAGTGGTCTCTCAATCCGAGTGTGATGGCAGAAATCTCCAGGCGTTGGGGCCAGCCATGCTGCGACCTTTTCGCCTCCCCCTTGAACACAAAATGCAGCAGCTACTTTGCTTCTTTCCCCCTCCCGGGGAGTCACCAAGAGATGCTTTGACTCACGATTGGCCCGCGGGTCTCCTTTATGCTTATCCTCCGATACCTCTGATCCCTCTTTTTCTAAAGAAAGCTATCTGGTTGAGAAGCAAAGTGATCCTCATTGCCCTGTTCTGGCCTCGTCAAGTGTGGTTTCCCTTCCTCTGGCCTCACCTGTTACAACCTCCTTGGATCCCGGACTCTCATCAGGACCTCATATCTCACCCACAAGGGTTGACTACACTGAATCTTTCCACTCCCAAGTTGACGGCTTGGTTTCTCCACTTCCGTTAGTTACCAGGCAGGAAATCCTCTCCTCATCTGTTCGTGATATTATCTTGGCCTCCCATAAACCATCCACCAGAAAAGTTTGCAGGGACAAATGGAAAAGATTCTCTATCTGGTCACATGATCGGATGCTAAATCAGTTTTCAACTCCCATAGCTACTAGTTCTCATTATTTTTGTGAGTTGTTTGACAATGGTGCATAAGCTTCCACCATTCGAGTCCATTTAGCAGCTATTTCTAACTTCCATAATGGTTCAAATGGAGTCCCGCTTATTTCTACCCAACTTTGCAAGACCTTCCTCAAGGGAATTTTCCATAGCAGACCTCCTATCAGGCAACCGGTGGAGGCATGGAATCTCTCCTGGGTTCTTCAGTCTCTTTCTCCTACCCCCTTTTGAACCTGCTGCGACATGTGATCAAAAATTCCTTTCATGGAAATCATTGTTTTTGGTGGCAGTCACTTCAGCCAGACGAATATCTGAGTTGCAAGCCTTATGCATTGAGTCCCTATCTGATCTTCCATAAGGACAGAGTATCACTTCGTACTAATCCATCCTTTCTCCCCAAGGTGGTTTCCGACTTTTCTATTAACCAGTCCATTGAGCTCCCTGTATTCTTTCCAAATTATTCAAACAAGGGAAAATACTGCCTGCATTCATTGGATGTTCATAGACAACTATGTTTCTACCTGGACAGAACTAAGTCCTTTCGCAAGTCGGACCAACTTTTCATTTCTTTTTCTGGTCCTAGAATGGGGTGTGCAGTATCTAAAGTTACTTTGTCAAAATGGCTCAGGGATTGCATTACCTTCTCATATTCGCTTTTGAATGAATCTAAGCCTGCTCAAATCATAGCTCACTCAACTAAGGCTATCACAGCATCTGTTGCCTTCCACTTTATAGCCTCCATGGATGACATCTTTGCAGCAGCCATTTGGGCTAAACCCCATACCTTCATCAAGCATTAAAATTGGATCTGATCTCCAGGGGAAGAGCGGTCTTTGGCTCAATGGTTCTCAGGAATGTTCTTCCATAAGGGCCACCTAGGTTCTCTAAGTAGCTTTGGATTCTGTCCCATCAGTGATGAATAGGAAGAAGATTAGCAACTTCAGATTAAGAAGTTATGACCATAACATTCCATCTGAGTTGTTGATCTTCTTCCAGCCATCACACCCTCCCACCGGCCCCCGCCAAAGGCTCCTGGCGGATCTTCTGGGTCTTTGTGGTGTTTCAGGTTTTCTGCGCAGAGATGGCCTCTGACTTTTCTGTTTCCTCTGTATGTTGCATGCAAACTCGATCTGGGGTAACTGAGTGAAGGGCATTGTAAGTAGCAGCTTAGCTCGAGAGTTTTTGGTGCATGCAAGCTTGGTATAAGGCCGCCTCGGTACCGAACCCATCAGTGATGACTGGAAGAAGATCAACAACTCAGATGGAACATTATGGTAAGACACAACTTCTTTTTCCTATCTGACTTTCTTGAAAGAGTCATGAGGTAATTGAAGCTGTCAGGAAACCTTGTGCTCCTTAGACACATTTTACCAAGTAAAAGAGTTTCTCCACCTAGGCAGAAGTATCCTTTACCCACTTCAGTTGATCTGTTTGCAGGTTTTTCTTATTTAAGTTAGACACCTCTGTTATGACTCTGTTATCATGGTGCATTACCTCTGTGTCATAATCTTGTTGAGGGCAGGCATGTAGGGCAAAAATAGCTGGTACTGGGTGGGAGTGGGTGGATTTGCATCTCTGCACACCACTGAAGAGCTATTGTCTTGTTTGATGAAATTTCATGATTAATGTGTTTCAGAAGAGTAAGCTCAGTCAGTAAAGCACCAAACTTTGAAGTTGTAGTTTGATGATCCTTCTTACTGGATGCTGGAAAGTAAGGCACTGTGAAGAAGGTTTTGATATTGTCAGATGGGAAGATCAGAAGGCTGTGAATTTTATTCCCACAGCAGGTGTTTGTTTTTTTTTTTCTGGCAGTTAACATAGATGATTAAGGCTATGAGTTGTTAGTGAGCTACTTTCTGTAGTCCAGTGTTTGATTCCCTCAGCTTCCAATTCCCTACTGTGCAGCTGTGTGAGCAAGTAATTTAACCGGACAACACTGTGGCAGCTGGGAAATTAGGCTAGTCTCCTCAGTGGTCTCTTAGACTACATGTCTGGTAACTGCCTATGAACATAAGCTTAACTTGCTGCTCCACCAGCTCTTAACTTTCTCTGTTAGATGATTTTTTTTTTTTTGCGACCATTACATCTGGTTTTAGGATCCTGGGACACTGAGCTTATTTGGTCTTTCAGAAAGACTAAGAGCTTCATTTTCTTCCAAGGTGGTGATTGTCTGTAAGCCTGTCCATTCATCTCCCCGTTTTTCCACCCAGGCCAGAATGAAGGGGGGAAAAGAATTGTTCTTAGCCTTGAAATGTATTGTTATATCTGGTTTTATCAGAAAGAGAGAGAGAGAGATTGATGCTCGATTAAGGTGCCACCTGCAGGTTCTTTGGCTCTTCAGGGAGAATATGATGCACATTTGGGTGATGATGGAAGTGCCTGGAACGGTGTAATTTGGAGGAACATTTTGCCTGATCTGAACCAAAATGGTAAGTTAGTTGTTTTTGATCTGCTGTTCTACTCACAAATCGTCTATGATTAACACCATGACTAAACACAAGAATGCTCTTAAGTGTACTTTGTACTGGAGCACCTTTGGCTAGAGTTCAGTAATGATATAGTTGTATCTTCAGATCTGAGGTTTTGTGCACTAGAAAGCCAAGTAAAGAGAAGTGCTGAACTGTCAACCGATAATTTGTGGTAGATACAGTAGATAAGCCCTACAGATGGAGAAGGAATATTCACTGAATAGGCAGGATAGGCATTAGGCCTTAAGATAGGAGAAAAAGTGCTGTTGACCTGACATGTTGACCTCCCAGAAGTATTCCTGTTTTGAGATTGGTGAGGGAGCATGACATAGTGGAGATATTAAGCCAAGAAGGTTCCTCTATCTATAGGAAGGTACAAGGAGAGGATAACATCACTAGGTATTGTACTTAACGCAGATGATGGTGTTTGCAAGCTTGAAGTAAAAGTGCTCCTGTCCTTTAATTGTAGCGACACTGTATAGTCGTCCTTGGGATTAAGGATGCAGCACACAAAGCCAAAAGGTGGAACTATAGAAAGGCATTCTACAATAGTCTACTAGAACTTTCTTAGAGTGAGAAGTATGTGACTGTAGACAGAAATAAGGAATATGCAGCCTGTGGAAAGAGGAGCACAGTCAACTCCCACTATGCGTGGTCAGCCTGTTCTACATACCTAACTATCTAAAAAGCAAAATAAATATTTTTTATACCCTACATCGTTTTTAGAGTATTACCATAGTGCATTATTTTCATTTATGTTAAAATCTTAAAGGTGTTCATCAATTCTTCTCTAGAAAACACTTTCAGTCTTCCCATCATAGAAGCTGGAGCAAGTCGAGAATGTTACTAAATAAACCAAGTGGTCATGTTAGAGGACGGAAATCATGATTACTTCCCCTGAGGGGATTGAACAGATGATAAAACATTCTGCTATTTGGAGTTCCTGTAAAAAAAAAATTAAAAAAATTAAAAAATATTTTGCATTTTAGAGATAGTTAAGCGGGAAACTAGAGGTGGAGCATGAGAGGAAAAACTATAGAACTCATATGGCAGATCAGATTAAATGCCAGCTCCCCACCAGGTTTAAATGAACAAATTTTATAATCCCATTATTAAAATAGCAGGTTTAAAAATTGTGGTAGTAATACCTAGAGACACCCATAAGGATTAGCTACTCAGTTGTTACTCTTGGGCTTAATACATGTAAGTAAAAAGTGACGCAACTTTTTATATATAATTATTTATTACTTTTAAAGTTAGCTTTAAGAATTGTGTGACTGTGAAATAAATGCAATGCTTATTTTATTGTTTTACTTTTATTATTGAGTTGATCAAGGAGAAAAATTTAAAGCGAGTCTCACAATTTATTTTATATTCACCTGTCTTTTAAGACAACATTTTCTTATCTGACTGACAGTACATTTTGTAACTACTTGGGTACATTCTTGCAAAATTGAGTTATTCTTGGCTGTTATGTGAATGCTCTTGGACGAAGGATGAATGTTCTTCATAAATAATGTACTACCTATTTTCATTTTTGAGACTATTAACTTGGAGATGGTGTTTAATGTTTAGCAGAAGGCAGATTTAATTAGTTTGATGAAGTCCAATATGAATCTAGGGATGAAAGTGCTAAACTTCAGATACTTGGTTATTTTGATTTATGTTTTATGTATGTTTTTATTTGCTACTACATTTGGTGTTAGTACCAGCAACGAGGATTGCTTACCTTTTAAATGCCAGATGAAACACTGCTCTTTTATTCAGTTCTCTGGCACTGATTCCTGTTGCTAGTAGTGTGCTTCCAGTGTGGCATCCTTGGGACATAGTGATTACTAGATGTAATAGTCTAACAAGCTCAGGCAAAAAAGAGCAACCAAACCCTCTCCCCATGTGAAACAGACTATAGCATTGCATGTAAAATGAGCACTCACTTTAAAGAAGTTGCTATTAAACTAGTGCATTGATACATTGTCAAAATAGTGGTACCCGACACTGAAAGTAACCACTGTAGCACCAGGCAACATCCTAGCAGGCTACTGCCACAAAGTTGCAGACTCTATAGTACACACAGTGGGAAACTTTACAGATATATTGAAAGACAGCATGTGCCATGGATATGGACACGTCTTGCATAATTCCAGATGTGATGTTATCCTATCTCGCCTTCATCCTTCACTGGTTGGGTTCGTAACCAATCCTTGGTTCCGACTCGGCCATAAACAAAACTCGAGGTCTTCCACTGGCTCGTGGCTGTATCCCTATGCCATCATGCCCTAGTAGAGCTCCCTAGATCTGGTTTGCTGCTAACAAGATCGAGTGCTCTCCATCTTGGCTGTGGCTAAGTCTATATTTGTTTTTTTCTAATATTCTGAAATAATTGTGTCTTTTGAATTGGATAAAGATTAGAGTATTTAGTACATAGTTCTTAACTTAGTGTGTTTGATCGGTGGTTGTTGTTGTGATTGGCTGCCATTTTCTTTCTAGTCCATTTTACCTCTTCCCTATCCCTATTAACTTTCTCTTATATTTGAAATAAGCACATTTAAGTTAGAGAGCTTTAAAATTTAATATATATCCGGTTAATCCTTTTCCCTGGTAAGCTCATTTTAGTTAGAGAGCTACCACTGGCCTGTTTAAATTAGAGGGCCTTCTTCCCTTCCTACCCTTTCTCTCAGTAAGCAGATTCATTTTATCTAAAAACTGCCTTCATTTTTCTAGTTAACTTCCACTGCTTAGGTGTTTGTTGCAAAAAAAAAATTTTTTTTTGCTAATAGCAATTATTGTTGGTTGCCATTGATATTACAATGTCTAAGGATCCTAAAGAATCCAAACCTTCGGGGTTCAAAAAGTATGTTAAATGTAATCACAAAATCTCTTTAACTGATGGCCACACAGTTTGTGTGTACTGACTTGGTGCAGTCCATCTGCAGGAATCATTTGCCATTTGCCATGCATTCAGTAGCAGAGTATTGTTGGAAAGGAAAATAAGTTAATTTTGAGAGGGTTACTAAAGACTCCCTTTACAGAGACAATTGAAGAGGCTCAGAGTACATCAAAATTACCAAAATCCCCATCTTCTAGAACAGAGAAGTCAGGAAAAAGTTGATCTACTCATTTGGAGCCGACAAAGAAATTGACTAGAGAGTCTTCCTTAGACCCGAAGACTGTTGGGCCTGAAAAGCCTTCCACCTCAGCTCCTGCTGTGGTTCCGGTGCCGATGGAGTTTCAGATATGGAGCCGGTCCCCGGAACTGGTCTCCCTAAACCCTGAGATCTCCATTTCTCTAATGAGTCAGATCTCCTACTCCCTCCTTTTAATCATCCAGAAGCCTCTCCGACGATGATGTGGATCGTGTGGTGTGGAGATTTCTGAAGACACCGGCGCTGGCCAACTTCGGTCAACTGCAACCCGGAGGAATTCGAAGCCAACAAAGACCACCCTACCTTCATCGATTCCTCCTCCGATCCAGTCCGGAGCCTTGGAGCCGGATTGTCTGGAACTGGTTGTAGTGGAACCATCTGACCTGAGACCTGCACCAGGATCTTTGGGCCCAGCTGCTGCTCTGACATCCTCGGTTCCATCTGAACTTGAGAGGTCTGATAGCCAACGCTCTCCGGTCGAGTCCGGGGAGGAGAGTCTGGTCGGACAGTTGTCTGATCTGAACATGCCTCTTGAGGCTTCGGCATGGGTGAGCTCGGCTCCTACATCGACCTCAGAGCCAACCCCCTTGGATCCGGGGATGCCTTCTAGTTCTTCGGAGCCGGGAGCTTCCTCGGATTAGGGGTGGGTCAGCCATCGAGGTGATGAGGAGAGTGCTGTCACCACTGACAGCTCCACTCCCAGGTACAGGCATTCTTCCCCCAAAGGTGCCAGTGTCTGTCTCAGTACCATCACATCCACACAGACATGGAGACCCAAAGCCTTAGGATGCCCCATTGGGTGAAGCCCTCTCTTCTGAAACCTCTCCAGAATATCCTACCAAAGAGGTCCCTCAAAAGAGATTATGCAAGAGGAAGCATTTAGACTCCCCGGAGGAGTCCATTACTTCAGATACAGACCTCAATGAATCAGAAGGGTCCCCACGGTCACTCACTGAGGATGTCTTCTTTGCAGACATCCTAGAAATCCTAAAGCAGAGAGCTGGCTGGAAATCCATCAACCCTTCTGAGGAGGAGTCTGTATACCTGGAGGCTTGTGGGTCTCGACCTTCCACCTCTTTGGTGTCTCCACCTTTTGACGAACTTGTGACTATAGTTAGTCGAAAGGCATGGGAGTCTCCAGTCTCAGTGGAACCTGTTCCTCGGAGGCCAAATAAGTTTATTTCTGCACCTTTGGACAAGGAGTTTGTTACTAAGGGCGTCCCAGTAGATGCTGTGGTGGTGGCAGCAGCCACCAAAAAGGAACTTTCAGAGACATCCTCGTCTGTCCATACACCGAACAAAGAGTCTTGTACAATGGACAGATATGGGAAGAGCATTTTCTCTTCAGCAACATTTGCACACTGATCACTGAATTATCTAACTCATTTTACTAGGTTGCAGAGAGATTTCCTGAAAGAGCTAGGAGGTACTGTACAAGGTTCACTAGCTGCGGGGATTCTAGACAAGGTTTCCACTCAGCTCTCCACCTTAAACTCTGTGGTCAACTCCTCCATGAGGCTTATTTCTTACGCAGCAGATGGAGCGAGCAGGGCAGCGGGTTTAGGAATTTCCCTGGGTAGACATTCCTGGATGTACTTGTTTGACTTTGTGGAGCCTTTTAAGTCTGCCTTTGTTAATGCCCCTTCAATGGCTCGTTACTCTTCGGGCCAAAAGTTCAGGACACACTCACCAGGTGCAAGCAAGAAGGAAAAACTCTCTCTGCCATCACTTCTGGCAATCAAAAAGATTGTTTTCCATGTCAAGAATTTTAGATCGCTGGATGTTGCAGGTTCAAAGAGGGGAAGACTCAAACAGGACAAATCAAAGTTTAAGTCCCATGGTGGTAGAGGGGTCTTAATGGGTGGTCTTCATAAAATAGTGCCCGTTAGGAAGGCTTTGCATCAGATTTGGGGCTAAATCGCTTATATGAAAATTAGAAATAGCTGCTAATTGGACTCGAATGGTAGCTGCAGCTACTCCTTCATTAAACAGTTTCGTTAGAAATTAAAGAATAGAGCCTATAGGAGCAGAAAAATTCTTGACATGGAAAACAATCTTTTTTGATTGCTATCACTTCTCAGTAGTGATGGTGCTGTGATAGCGCTGTCGTCTCACAGTAAGACATTGTCTCGTTCGATTCTCAGTTAAAGCGTCTTCTGTCTGGAGACATGCATGAATGGGCGTACCTTTGTTGAAGGTTGTGCGTCAGGGCTGGCAACTCGACACGTAAAAATCTACTGCCAATCATTAGCGGACCGGAGTTCCGCTGTGGCGACCCCTAACCGGGAAAAGCTGAAAGACACAACATCACTTCTGCGAGAAGGGTTTCAGAGCTGCAAGCATTATCAGTAAAGCCCCCTACATGCTTTTCCACAAAGACAGAGTATCCCTGCAAACGAACGCATCCTTCCTACCGAAAGTATGCTCACAGTCTAATTTAAATCAGTCCACAGAACTACCAGTGTTCTTTCCCAACTATGGCAACAAGGCAGAATGTATGTTACACCAACTAGATGTACACAGGCAATTACGTTTCTACTTACATAGGACAAAGGGCTTCAGAAAATCTGACTAATTATTACTTTCATTTTCAGAAGCTAAGAAAGGTGCTCCTGTTTCTAAGATCACACTTTCAAAATGGCTATCAGATTGTACTACCTTTGCATACAAATCTAACAACAAAGATCTTCCGTGTAAAGTCAAGGGTCAGTCTATGAGAGCTGTAGCAACTTCTGCTTTCATGCTAGACTACCAATTGATACCATTTGTGCTGCTGCAACATGGGCAAGGCTTCAGACCTTTATCACCCATTACAAAGTGGATTTGGCCTCCAGGAACAGGGCCTCCTTTGGGTCCACTGTTCTGAAGAATATTCTCCTGTGAGCCCCCCAAGAAATATGGTGCTAGGGACGCTGTCCCAACCAGTGGAGAACGAAGGCGGGACAGGACAACATCATATAAAGAAGTTATGCACTCACCATAACGTTCCATGTGTGTTGTCCATGTCGCCTTTATTCTCACATCCCACTCTTCTTCCCCCAGCCCTTTGGCTTCTGGAGGACCGAGCGGTCACATTTGGCAAATAATGTTCTCTGACCTTCTTCATTGTTCTATAAAGTATAAAATAGTGCATTGAGAAACTGCTATTATCAGCAAACAAGATCTGAGGAGCTCTCCTGGGGCATGATGGGATAGGGATACAGCCACAAGCCAGTGGAAGGCCTCAAGCTTTTGTATACGGCCGAGTCGGAACCGAGAATCGATTCTGAACCCAACCAGTGAAGAATGAAGGAGAGAGGGACAACACACATGGTACATTATGGTGAGTGCATAACTTCTTTTTTACAAAGATGACCATGATCAATATATTGTATGCTTAGGCAAATTGGTATATTATCACCAGTCTCTAAAATCCTTGAAAAGTGTATCAGCAGGCAAACCCTCCACCATCTAGCTAAAGGTAATCTGTTTTCATCCACTCAGCATGTTTTCAGCCTAAGTTATACATAGCACAGACATAGCATTAGTCACCTTTCTAAACACACTAAATCAGTAAGAAAACAACAATCCAATATCTACCCTATATCTTCTAAATCTGTCTAAAGAATTCAGTTCAGATCTGAGTCTCATTACATTTCTACTCCCTTTTTTCTTCTTGTATTTTACTTAGTCTAGGAACCTTAGTCTTGTAGTATCTGTGTGATCTGAGCCTTATATGTGCATTTATACTACATGTTTAAAGCTTACTGGTTGGATTTCTCTCTAACTCGCCTCTTATAACCTGTGCTGAGCTGTGCAGCAGTGGTTTGCAGTGCCCTGCATAGAAGCAGACATCTAGAGTTGTAATTTTACATATAAAACTTCCTTCCCTTGCTATTTTCTGAAGTATCTAGCTGAGTGTATTTAATTTGCCCACTGAGAAACATTACTCTGAGTGTTGTTCTAGATCAGTTCTAGACCTCGCCTTCTTGCCAAGTTTCTAATCCCCAGTTGCACCACCCCTCTTAGAGCACAAAAAAGAGGATCTGCAGCCATTCCTAGTGTCTCTGTAGCCAGCTTAGTGGAAATGGGCATCTTGAGACAATATATTAATTGTCTCATGTTTACTGACAACCACCTTATTCTTAAGTGGACAGACACAGTATGCAAGAGATGTAATTACACTTTGTCTTTGGAGGCAAAGCTCTCGCATACAGACACTGATATTTCCAAACAGGTTGACAGTAACACACACACACACACATATACACACACACATATACACACACACACACACACACACACACACACGTACACCTACTGTTAATCAGACACACAGGCTCACATATGCTGAGGCTCTTAAATGCAATCGACCCAAATCTCAAAGACCTCACCTACATTATCCTCCACAAAGACAACACTCCCTAAGATATGCACAGCTACATCTCGCAATGTCTCAACCTGTAAGCCCTTAAGGCAAACTGCCAAACAACTAAATGTATTGGTCACTGGAGACTATTGTGAGACGCACTGATGCCCCATTCACCATGGTGAACAAGGAGACACTCACTGCCAGTTGCCTATTAGGTGTAAGAATCCACCAGATCACACATGCACTCAGGATATTGAACCGCAAGTACCAGCATAACTCTGTCTTAGTCCACGTGGGTGTTAATGACCCGAGACATACCTCAATGGAGTATATGGAGAGAGACATTATAGAGCATTCAGATTGTGTCCCAGGCAGGTATAAGCCTAGCACTGAGCAGCATTCTAACTTCTCCAAGGACAATACCACATTATAAACAGAAGATGATTGACTTTAACAATTGGCTTTGTGACCCCCCTTCACTGGCCCAGTAATCAAGGAGCCTCAATCCTCACCACTGACAACAGTGGGGAACGTACACACTGTGAGGATAAGTACACACGCACAGTAAAGTGCAATTTCCCTTAAGAGCACACAGAGATCACAGTCAGTCTGGGGCTGGTTTCTCCCTCTTTCTCCAGATCCCCAATAAGACTCCCCACTGGCACAGCTATAGAGTTGAGATTTCAGCTGAGTAGCCAAGCTAAAACCTCCAGCACCCTCTCTATCCAACCAGTGCTTTCTGTCCCTGCCCAAGTAGCTCTCACACACACACACGCACACACTTTGAGGTTTGATTTATATACAAACATGCACACACAACTGGGAAAGGCTGGCACAGGTTTACTAGCTATGCACCCTTCTGCCCAGACTGTAAGGTAGTTCCAGCTGCCATCAGCCACTCTTATCACCTACTTTAAGGCCCTTAGCAAAGGATGCCCTATCCTACTGTGTAATGTTACTATTAATCCAAATGGTAGCCTAACCAAGAGCAAGGCTATTTAGGAGTAACCTGTACAGTGTCACCATATAGATATGCAAGTACTCTAAGAGCTTAAATATCTCTAAACAGACCAGCTACAATTAAAAGGTTTAAATATATTTAATAATAAATAATAAAATAAGGCAATACTCAGTAAGTAATCAGTTACATCACAGTTCAGAATCACAGGAAATATTTAAAACAACATTGCAGTACAGTCTCAAATAAAGAAAAAAACATCTAAGCTATACTTTATTTTATTCCTATCTGAATCTAAAATAGTTACTATGCCCTAAAAACTTACAGCAAGGCAAGTGCAGATTTGGTGTGAGTGGATGATTCCAGGTCAAAGACAAAATACAAAGTGTCTCATATCTGTTTGAGAGAGTTCTTAAATTAATATCAAATATTACTGCTGGAATATTGGCAGCATGACATCACTTTGTCACCTGACTTCAATTCCCAGGCTCAAAAACAACCCACTGCAGCTGGTATCATTTAACATCTCTCTGTGAAAATACATAGTCTTCAGATGCCTGCAGATCCTGGAAGTCATAAAACAATAAAACACTTCTACATCTCAAACCTAACAATTACGTCTCTTTCAAGACAATGCAAAAAACTTCTAACTCTAAACATTGTGAGTGCTACTGCACTGAAACTGAGAGATAACATCTTTTATTTATGACCCAGCTATAAAGTAACTTAACTTCAACTATGTTTTGCAGGTTACTCTCCAGTTAAAAAAAAAATATATATATATATATATATATATATATATATATATATATATATATATATATATATATATATATATATACTGTTACAGTAGTGCATAAAAATATCTGTTCAGCACATGTCTATGCAATATGTCCTACAGTTACGAGATAGTGGTAACATAAGCAATTGCGTCCTGCTGATATTCATAAATGACACACAACTATTTACAAAATTCCAGATAGCTGGTTTGGCAATATCTCTTTATGTTACGTTTCTCTATAAGTCTTATTAATATTCACAAATGACATATAAATATTTACAAAATTCCAGATAGGTGGGCTGCCACTATTTTCCCTTTGTCACATGCTTCATTACTGGTGTCATTGAAACGTGATCCAACATTTGTCAGCTTGGGAGAAATGATCGACAGACCACTTTGCTTTGTCAGGAATGGTCTGCACCCACCCCCACTAGACTTTCAGATATTGGCAAAAGCATTATCCACCCCTATAGTGCCTTTTTTTAGGTAATGTCAGTCTCGTAAACCATCCAACACAGTAATTTCTACATAAGATAAACTAAAGGTGTTAGTGCTCATGGCTAGGATTCTCAACAAGAAGCTTCACTCCCTGAAAGCACTTCTCAGATTGGAGAGTGTTGACATCTGTGCAGTTACTTAGACATGGTTTAAAGCCATGGAAGGCACCTCGGTAGTACAAGGCTATAATGCCTTTCACACATTTAGATCAGCTAATGCAGGTGAAAGGACAAGAGGTGGAGGTGTATCAATCTACATAAAAAGTAAGCACACCTCAAGATTGGTCAAACACTACTCCATGCCCAAGTAACCTTCGGTAAAGTCCAATACCATATGCTTGCTAGTTATAGATCCCCATCTATGACCCAGGCTTGCTGTATCACATACTTGAATGCACTGGAGTTATTCACACTTCAGCCTAAAAAACATATTCATGGGTGATTTCAGCTATCCCACCATAAACTGGGATATCTACCCAAACACTAACATGCAGGCTCAAAGATTCTTGGATTTTGTGAATGCACATTCCCTGGAACAGCTAGTCTGCACACCTGCAAGGGTGCTAATATCCTGGATCTGGTGCAAACAAATATGAAAGAACATCACACCCCCCTTTGTGTAATGCCCTTGCTGGTCAGATCCCATCACAAAGCAGCAGCCCTTGACATAAATATAAAGGCTGAACTCCCAACAAAGCCCCAGAAGCTTTAAGAACTTTTCCAAGGCTAACTACCTTCTGTTAAGTGAAGGCATATCTAAATTCCAAGTCCCCTCAAACTCAGAACATGGTGGCCTATGTGGAAATGTTTAAGGAAACCCTGTACAAACATCTACACAACTGCATAGAAACAGCAGTACCAAACCGAAATGAACTTCGGGCATATTCCAAAAACACGTCCCCTTGGTGGACCCCCAGTAGGTTGTACAACAAAAGAAAGAAAATTCTGTCCAAAAATCAGAAGGGCTATGACCAAAATACAAAAAACTCTCTCATCAGTCTCAGCATGCAACTTAGGGGACTAATCAAGTCTTCCAAAGCCAACTTTGAGACAAATATAGCCTCCCAGGCTAAGGATAACCATAAGGCATTTTTCAGTTATGTATATGATCTTAAAGAACACCCAACAGTGTGTGGAAGTAATAGTAAATGGAACTTCCTATACTGACCCAGGGGATACAGCAAATTTGCTAGCCAATAAATGTGGCTCTAAATTCAACCCCATCACCCCCAGTTTCCCATCAGGAAATACCCTCTACCATTTCTTCCCCAAATATTACTAAAGAACAGGTCCTAATTTCACTCTCCAGAGCTAAAACACTAAATCAGTGGGTCCTGATAATATCCCATGAAGCCTTCTAAATAACTTGAAACATGACCTATGACCTGTCAGGCTCACTAAAATCTCTGTTCAACCATAGCTTCCAGACAGACTTCATCCCTTGGGAATGGAGGACTGCATCTCTCAGCCCTCTACACAAATGTTGACCATCAGCAGACCCAGAGAACTATAGACGCATAAGTTTGACTAGTCTTATATGCAAGGTCATGGAAGGAATTATTGTGGACCTGATAAACAAAGATAGGACATTTTCAAACACTGGACACATCCCAGTTCAGTTTTGTCATGGGCACGTAATGCCTACTAAACTTGGTGGACTTCTTCAGGAAGGTCACAAGAGCCATGGACAAGAGCAAAATGGTGCATACTGCCTACCTTGACCTAGCAAAGGTATTTGACACAATACCTCACTCAAAAATTTAGGAATTGGGACCTATGTCACCCAATCAATAGCCAAATGATTAGCACACATAAAGTTAGGTTGGGGGAATCCATCTCCACCAAGAGACCTATAAGTAGTGGTGTCCCACAGGGTTTTAGCACTAGGACCTCTTGTTCTGAATATACTTCTCTGAAGTCGAGGCAAATGTTGAGGACCTTTGGCTGACAACATTTGCTGATGACTGCAAGCTAGTTGCAGTCATTGAATCCCCCAAAGATGTGGATATCCTCTAGGAAGGTCTGACACAGACAGACAACTGGTGTCAGAACCATGGCATAAAGCTTAATACAAAAAAAAAAAAACAGCATACTTATACCCTTTGGGAATATGACAACCTCTGCAAATTTTACAACATTGTTAACACTCCCCTAAGAGTAGACCCAGTGGTAAGGGACTTGGGAACTCACGTTGATAGTAACCTGAACTTTGGTCACCATGTAGCTATGATAGTGAGAAAATCATTCTACGTGACACAACTTATAAGTAAGGGCATGGCATCAGGATCTAAGGAGATCATACTCCCACTATATAATTGGCCCTCAGACCAATAATTGAGTACAGTGCATCCTTTGGCATGTTTCTAGCCAAGCATTTGCAACAGCTGGAGCGGCCATAGAGGTTCCTCATTAAAAGAATACAGGGTGTAATTATTATGTCCTTTACGGACTGCCTCAAAGCCCTGTCCCTGTGCCTAGTCTCTTACAGACTACTGAAAGGTGATCCATGCCTAACCTACAAGGCATTCTGTGATCCAGCACTGATGGATCTGCTGCCCATTTGCAAAACAAACAGTACTAGAATTACCCAGTTTAAGTATCTAAACCTCGTCCGTGACATAAACAAAACCTGTTTGAGAGACAGGTATGTGTCTCAGAGATTATCCCCTTCTCTGGAACAAACTCCCCCTTCATATGAAACAGAGCTGTTCCCTAAGCTGATTCAAATGCAGTTTGGAGCAATGGATGAAAAATCGTAAATTCACCCCTGGTTTGTCACCTGTGGTGCTTACGGATAGGGGCTTTTTCTAGATGCCCTAAGGCACAGACATATGCCAAAATCATTCTAGACTGTGGTCATTAAAAATTGGAAAAATTTGGGGTATGAATGGGTAGGCTTAAAAAGGCTCAAGGGTCGTTAGCTTAATAACCTCTTATGATCCTATGAAAATATCTCAGAATTTAATACCTGTATAAATAAAACGATAAAACAGGTGACCTACACTAAACTGCTGAGAGTCGTCATAGATTGTAACCTAATGTGCAATCACCATACAAAGTATGAAGTAACAAAAACTATTCAGAGAATTAAGCACTGTGTACAGAATTAAACCCTGTTTTAACACCACAGGCTTGCACTGCTGTTCCTAAGTTCACAGCAAACCATCACAAAAAATCCACCATTGGACATCACTAAATCTGATGTCATAGTTAGCATGTTTGACATTCATTAACTGTTTCTCAACTAAAAACTGTACACATCTTACATAAACTATATAAATGCCTAGCAATTTAAAGATGTCATCAGCCAGCACATATAACAATTCTAGGCAATTCAGATCACAATGCTAAACAGTACAAAAATCAAAAAACTACAATTGTAACTCTTTATGCTGTTCACACCACTAAAATGTGTAGCAGTGCCAAAAGATTGCAGGACAGAAAATAAACTTAACAGTCTTCCTTCATAAACTATGAAATCTCTTAGTACACAATTGGAACTGCTCATACATTAAATGATAGTTACCATACCACACTGTTGTTTGCATAACTATATACAAATACAACTATAGAAAGTTTTCTGTTGCTTTCTAATATGCTTGCATGTGTTTTCCACTCCCCTTTGATACCCTATCTGCTACACTACTTATATATAAGTGTTTTCATATTGCTTATTTCCCTTACCCCCCCAGACTCCATTTACTACAATTACTATATCTACTTTCTTTCATATAATCCTTTAAATCATTTTGTCTCTATCATACCTCATTATAAATTCTTCTTTACTAGAATAACTGACTCCTTGATACTGCAAACGTACAAATCTCCTCAGCTGATTTACATTAATTGTATTAAGTCTGATATTACAATGTAGTGCAACTTGAACTTAAATGCTTGTCATTTTCAACCTTGGTTTCATTTCTACTGCTGTATATTGTATATCTGTTTTGTACGTATGTAATATGTATTTAAACACCCTTATTAAAATATGACTAAAGAACTAGACAAATACATATTTACAGAAAATAAAACAAAGCATATTAACATTTTTTCCATTTACATACATTATGTATCACATATCTTTTCTTTCTTTGCAACTATCATCAGTCCAACATATTACATACATTGCTGAATTCCTGCCTTCCCTTAAACCTCAATCCTTCTTCTGAACATTATTCTGCATATATTCCCACAAGTTACATTTATTTCTATATAATGTGATCCTTCCCTTTTCTAATGATCCCTCTTCCAGTTCTTTTATCTTTTTAGTAGTAATCAGAATATCAAATGCAATTGTTTTAGACTTTGTTTTTCATTTTTTAGTAATTGCTTTTTTTCATTTTTTAGTAATTGTTTTTTTAGCAGCCAGCAGAATTAAACTTAATAATACATTACTATGTCTAGGCATTTCAGAATGTGTGTTCCAGTTCAAAAGAACCATTTGCTGACCTGATATTAATGACAGATTAAGATTCACAGCTGGAGTGCCTTCTGTGTGGAGTCTGCATGTCCTCCCCGCGGTCGAGTGCCCTCCAAAAGACATGCATGAATGGGCGTGCCTTCGCTGAAGGTCAGGCTGGCAACTCGGCACCATAAAAAATCTACTGCCAATCATTAGCGGACCGGAGTTCTGCTGTGGCGACCCCTAACCGGGAAAATCCGAAAGATGAACAAACTCTGTGCATGATTTTGAAAATCTGCCAACTCGTTACATTTCCAAAACATATAGTAATAGCACAAGAGCAAAACAATGAAGAGGTATGTCACATCAGTGCAAAGTCCCATATACAGGGTATCTCCAAACTCTCTGAGAACGAAGAAAACAAATCCAGTTCAGATAAAAAGTATAAATATACGTTTATTGCAATGACAGGTTAGCGCTTTCACAAAATAGCTTCTTCAGACCTAAAAACAATAAACTTTCAAGCAGTTTAAATACTCTATTTGGCGGGAAAACGTAAACCCTTCTTAAAGTGACATGCATATTAATCACATTCACTTCACAAAACACAATAAACACAATAGTCATGAAAATAAACTCATGATATAAATCTTGAGGGCTATAAAATCTATAAAATCAAAATTATAGCAATCATTCATATAAATATATAGGAAAATGTATCCTAAAACTACATATAAAAACATATAAAATATATATAAATATATATATATATATATATATATATATATATATATATATATATATATATATATAACAAATCAATGTCTTAACTTCCTCATTCTAAGGAAGGGTTGTATGGAGACCTTACCATTAAGCCCAGGTGGCATATCGGATCTGAACTTAATGATCCAATTTGTTTCCCTGGCTTCAGTGTAGGTTCTAATGTCCCCACCTCTAATGGTTTTGTACATTGTCTCAACTATTTTAAAAATAAAAGAATGCCCATCGCCTCTGTCAAGGACATGCTTCGCTAAAGCATTGTGGACACTACCTATCCTAATATGATATAGGTGTTCACGCATTCTATCTCTAAGGCATCTATTAATTTTACCTATATAGAATGCAGTTCCCATGTGCTCTAACTGTATGACTACAGATGTTGTTTACATGGCCTCTTGTATAGGTTGTTCCGCATTCTATCTACCTTGACAGATAGAGCACATGGGAACTGTGTGACTACAGATGTTGTTTACATGGCCTCTTGTATAGGTTGTTCTGCATTCTATATAGGTAAAACTAATAGATGCCTTAGAGATAGAATGCGTGAACACCTATATCATATTAGGATAGGTAGTGTCCACAATGCTTTAGCGAAGCATGTCCTTTTCAGAGGCGATGGGCATTCTTTTATTTTTAAAATAGTTGAGACAATGTACAAAACCGTTAGAGGTGGGGACATTAGAACCTACACTGAAGCCAGGGAAACAAATTGGATCATTAAGTTCAGATCCGATATGCCACCTGGGCTTAATGGTAAGGTCTCCATACAACCCTTCCTTAGAATGAGGAAGTTAAGACATTGATTTGTTGTATATATATATATATATATATATATATATATATATATATATTTTATATGTTTTTATATGTAGTTTTAGGATACATTTTCCTATATATTTATATGAATGATTGCTATAATTTTGATTTTATAGATTTTATAGCCCTCAAGATTTATATCATGAGTTTATTTTCATGACTATTGTGTTTATTGTGTTTTGTGAAGTGAACGTGATTAATATGTATGTCTCTTTAAGAAGGGTTTACGTTTTCCCGCCAAATAGAGTATTTAAACTGCTTGAAAGTTTATTGTTTTTAGGTCTGAAGAAGCTATTTTGCGAAAGCGCTAACCTGTCATTGCAATAAACATATATTTATACTTTTTATCTGAACTGGATTTGTTTTCTTCGTTCTCAGAGAGTTTGGAGATACCCTGTATATGGGACTTTGCACTGATGTGACATACCTCTTCATTGTTTTGCTCTTGTGCTATTACTTTTTGCTTTTTTATTGTCGTTTGGCTTGTTGCACTAGAGCATTAACTCCGAGCGATTCCGTATTTTGTTGTTATATTTCCAAAACATATGTTCCCAGTTACCTCTTTTTTTCACATCACACCTCCAACATTTGCTACCTACCCGAGGAAAAATTCTTTGAAGTTCTATTAATTATCCCTTTTTAACAGCTTCTTTCTAGATTCTTTCACATGAGATTCCCCATCAGTTTCCCCTTGCCTATACTCTTATATCAATTCCAGGTAGGGAAGGCAGTCACTACCCTGCACTCCAAACATCTTCTTGGCCCCATCCCACTCTGTTACCTTTCCCGTTTTAGTTATTAGTTCACAATACCTTTGATTCATTTGCCAGTTTTCTTCAGTAAATTCCAACTCCTTATTGTCTGTTTTATGTACCCCTACTTGCAGTTATCCATACTGGCAAAATCTCCTTTTGGCTTAGTTTCTAGAATACTTTTTGCTACTTTATGAATATAGTATTCTGTATGGTGGTGATTGTTCTCCTTAAGGATCTGTATTCAGAATCAGACTATCTTTATTTCTTGACCTTCTCCCTCTTCCTCATCATCACCCTTTTCCATTTTGAATTATAGCCTTCTATTTGTGTTATGTATATGAGCCTTAACCATGTAACTCTAAAGTATCCCTTCAGATCAGGTAATTCTAAACCACCTTGTTCTATTGTCAGAAATTCCTTCAAAGTTTTATTAATTATTGTCCACAACTTCTACTCTAGTTGATAAAAAATATACCAAACCCATGTGTAAAATTAAAGGGACTAAAGTATTTTCATTGCTTGTATCTTACTATTGATATCCATAAACAAGAGCTTCCAGATTTACAGCTTTTTTTTATCCTTTGTTTAGTTATTTTCACATATCCTTAGCTTCCATAACAGAAGCCCTTCTAATCCATACTCCTAAATATTTCATCTTATTGTGTCCCCATAAATACTAGGATTGCTGAACCAATTCAAGTGTGGGTACATAATTTACAGCTATAGCATTTCTTTTATCTTCATTATTTTAGATCCTGAAAAGACTTGAAACTGTCTCAAAAATTTTTTTTCTGGATTTCCATTGTTTTCTGGATTTATCGGGTGCAAAATATCATCATCTGCATTTTAGATATAAATTTAGAGATTTATAAATGCATGTACACCTGTTTGCTAGTTAGATACATACACTTCTGTTTTGCTAGAATGTTGTTGTTGTATGTAGAATAATATAGTCCGTCAAATGCATACATTTCTGTTTGCTGGCATAGATATATTAAAGGGTTAAACTGTCCTCAGCAAAAAAACAAATAAATAAAAAAACGGCATTCGTCTGCAAATGTAACATGAGGGTCTGGTACAGCTTGAGAAAAAGTATGATAAGTATAATGCCTTAAAAGAGGCATTCAGTTGTGTGTAAGCTTCAAGGAATTACAGATAAGAAATTTCCTGAGGCACAGGTGTAGGGAGTATGGGAAAGCTGCTTTCACATGGAAACATTCACAGTAAATTCACCTTGAAACAGAACAGACTGTATAACATCAGAGGATACCAAAGTAACAGACTGCAAATTCCAAAGGTATTAAACAATAGACTGTTCTCATGGACAGGATCCAAACTGCAGAAGAAAAAAGTGTATATAAGGACAGTAAAAGTGTATGATATTAGATCTGAGCACTGGAGATCATTCATGTTGTATGAGAAGTAACTCTGAAACAGTAAATGCTGTAAACTGCACAGTATTGCATGTGTTGTCTGTTATTTATAGTTACTTCAATAGTACTGTGTAATGGTTCAGAGGTTAATAGTCTGCAAAATTTCTGTGCACTAACCAGACTTTGTTTTTGTCTTGTGATTCTGCACGGGCTGCCTCATATTTCTCAGTATTCTGTTCTGCTGACTTGAAAGCTCTTACGCATTTCTGAAAAAGTGTTTGCATATGTTGTCTAAACTTTCTGAGCTCCCTGTCTCTGTCTGTCTCTTTGAAGTTTATTAAATCTTTCTGTCAGTTCCCCATGAACCTCGTCTTTGTTCTTATCTGTTTTTGTACTGTGCAGTGGCTTTATACCACTTTTTTCTAACAAGTTGTACAGGAGATTCTGTCAATAACTGACTTGACTGCCATTGTAACTCTGAAATTAACATTTCACATGTGGTAACAGGACATAATGCAAATGTATGACCCTTATCTGGTTGTTTACCATTAAAAATGGTCTGAACTGTACTCTTATGACATTGCACACAGAAAGCAGTTTCATATGACTTGCACAATAAACATTTACTGTCATACCAATCATGTTTCTGTTTAAGATACCAGTCAAACATAATCAATTTACATAATTCCTGACTGTCAACTTGCCCTAATAGTTTTACATTTGCTGATATGCTGTTTATACAACTTTTGTAGTGTTATCTAAAATTGACACAATAATAGTAATACTGTATTTACTATCTTTTTTACTAGCCTGATTCACGGCATTCATGCTGTTATGGAACATCAAAAAATTTGCTTACCAAGTCCACAAAAACTTTAGATGGCCAGTCTGGTCGCCGTAGATGGTTGAAAACTTTTGTAGTTACTTGAAAAGCTGGTAAAACAAATCTGGCAGTTGCAGATTCGAACCCAAGATTTTACCAACCTGGAGAATTTATGACACCGATTACTTCCTGCACAGTAGTCCTCTGGATTCAGACGTCTGAGGACCTGTACTGCTGCAAACTGTGGAACTTGAAGTGCTCCTATTCCGGACTCAATCACATACATAAATGCTAGTTACTGCGCTTTTACTGAAGTGACCTTATACAAGGCACAGGCACCACTCCCCATCTGTTCAGATACAGGTAAGGGTCGCCATTGAAAAGTTATTTAAAATGAATAATCAATGACAGTCTTGTCTTACTTACTGAAGCTGCCAACTGCAGCTCTGTGTTAGTGCCTAGTAATAATTATCTGCTGTTTTAGTGCCTTGTAAAAAAGTCTGGTTAGTGCACATAAGCCTTGCAGATTATTAACCTCTTAACCTTTATGCAGTACTATTGAAGTAACTTGTCTATATAACTGACTGTATGTACAATACTGTGCAGTTTACAACATTTACTGTTTCAGATTTACTTCTCATACAGCATAAATGATCTTCAGTGCTCAGATCTAACAAGAAATCAGATCTAACATCATGCACTTTTACTGTCCTTATATACACTTTTTTCTTTTGCAATTCAGATCCTGTCCATGAGAACAGTCTATTGTTTAATACCTTTGACATTTGCAGTCTGTTACTTTGGCATCCTCTGATGTCATACAGTCTGTTCTGTTTCAAGGTGAATTTACTGTGAATGTTTCCATATGAAAGCAATACAAAAAAATCTGGTTAGTAAAGAGTTAAAGCAACAGCAGTTAGCTACACTAATAAAATAATTTACAATATTCTACTCTACGTTTAGAAAATGGTTAGCATACACAGCAGGATCTAATGTAACTTTCATTCAGTTAAAGCAAGGCACTTATCAGTTAAACAGTGATGTAAAATGTATGACACTGTTCTCATAGCAAACACACAGGGGCAGCCTCTCATAGCTAAGCTGTTAAATAATTTCAAAATCACCATTTCAAATAAAACAGTTCTAGGGCATAAAATCCAATGAGAGTAGTTAAAAGCAGTAAAGACATGAAGTCACAAGACTGACATGCCTGTATTTTTTTTCATCTAAAGTACATCTGTTTAAAATGCACAAGAGCAAAAGACAGACAACAACAAATGTAAATAATGTAAATATATCTGTTTGAAGCATGTGTTAGTTAAGCCAATATCTCTTTTGTTTTTTTACAGTATTTTGTAATTGTATAATAGCATCCGAAATAGCTGACTCCAGCAAAAACAGTATTCAAAAGCAATGTTAGTAATATATAAGGTTGTACTGAATACATAATACTACAAATAAAACCCAAGTTTAAATTTTATGCATAGTTATGCAAATTACAAATACTTATTACAATTCTAAGTGTTTTACAACTGCATTCTAATATCAAGCTGCAAGTGTATTAACAAATGACTGAAGATAAAGAAAGTGCTGAAGGGGTTAAGAGATGTGCTATCATTTTTAGAGTCTGGAATGTGCAGAAAAGAAAAAAAAGTAAGACATTTTGTTTTATGTGAGCTCGGATCTTCCCAGGCTGGAAGAAATAAAATGTTACTGATACTGAAATTTATAAGGTCAAAAAAATAAGACTGGTTGCCAGCCAGTTTGGCTTACATTTTTCTAAAACATTATTGTTACTAAAACATAATTTTTATGTGTTCACATGCAGCATTAAGCAAACAAACACAAAAGCCTGCAGGAACCCTATTTGGTAATTGTAATAAAACGTCACAGTTGTGCATACATGTCATTAATAATCTATTTGTAGATAATGCTAAAAGTAAAAAAAAAAAACTCAGTTGCACTGAGTACAGCCAGTAAATGGGCCATGATATGCAGTTCAAATAAATTATGCAGGTCCCTAACAGCCAGAGGGCAGGCATACATTAAATTCTTACAGCATGAAGCAAACAAACAATACTACAATAAAACGCTGCATACTACAGGGAGGAGGTCACTTTTCAATTAAGGGACTAAAATAAAGGTACAAGAAAAAGACATATTGGTCTGTGTTAATTATTAAAAACATCTTTTATTGTCATTAAGTGATTAGGGTACCATCAACATGTACGGTATTGAGACAAAAAATACCAGGAATACGTTTTAATTTTTCAGTAATGTTTAATTAGCAGACTTCAGTTTAATACTAAGTTTGTAAATTGGACTCAGTGTACATTACAGCCCATATATGTACAAATGAAAAAACATTCTGTACAAGCAAGCATATGTTGTATAGTAAATGGTTTAATATGTAAACAGCATTCTTCAGTGTATAAACCATGTTTTCTACAACACTGTAAATCTGTGTAAATGGACAATTTTGCATTCAGGTTTTAAACCGTTCAAAGAAATTGCTCCTCATTCATTTGTATGTATAGTAAAAAGTCAAAGCTTGACATTTATGACATATGTGTTTAAAAAAAAAACAAGGCTGCAGTGCCTTTGCAGTAATATCCACAAGCATTGTCAATAAATCACTGTATAGAACATCACGGTATAGAGTCATATTCAGCAACTGAAAAATGCAGCTCATAACTGGTAAAACCTTTTTACAAGATGGTCTTCAAAAAGAAAAATGTTAAATTGCATAATTCATCCAATTCTAATAGTAATGCTTGTAATTATTGTGTTGACAATATAAAACTGTGTTAATTTGCTGCATCAAAAGAAAACTAAAGGTTTGGTTTCCTAATGTGTTTCACATAATCTGCGTTTTAAAACCAAACAGATGGAACTGTTGGATATATATTTAAAAATTATGTTTGCTAGTTAGATGCATACACTTCTGTTTGCTAGAATGTATGTAGAATAATATAGTCAGATGCATACATTTCTGTTTGCTGGCATACATATAGTAAAGGGTTAAAACTGTTCTCAGCTAAAAATCAAATAAATAAAAGACAGCATTCATCTGTAAATGTTATGTAAGGGTCTGGTACAGCTTGAGAAAAAGGCTCATAAGGATACCTACTTAAAAGAGGCTTTCAGTTGTGCGTAACCTTCAAAGAATTACAGATAAATTTCTTGAGACACAGGTGCAGGGAGTATGGGAATGCTGCTTTCATATGGAAACATTCACAGTAAATTCACCTTGAAACAGAACAGACATCAGAGGATACCAAAGTAACAGACTGCAAATTCTAAAGGTATTAAACAATAGACTGTTCTCATGGACAGGATCCAAATTGCAGAAGAAAAAAAGTGTATACAAGGACAGTAAAAGTGTATGATGTTAGATCTGAGCACTGGAGATCCTTCATGCTGTATGAGAAGTACATTTGAAGCAGTAAATGTAAGCTGCATAGTATTGTACGTATTGTCTGTTATACAGACAAGTTACTTCAATAGTATTGCATAAAGGTTAATAGTCTGCAAAGTTATGTGCACTAACCAGACTAATTATTACTAGGCACTAACACAGAGCTGCAGTTGGCAGCTTCAGTAAGTAAGGCAAGACCATCGTCAATCATTCATTTTAAATAACTTTTCACTGCAAATAAAGACAACTTTTCTTTTTTGCCATAGCAATTTTATCCTTGCATTTCTGAGTCACTTATTTTCTTTGCCAATGGCTCTAAATATAAAGCAAATAACAGAGGGGAAAGAGAACAACCCAGCCTGGTTCCTCTGTTCAGACACAGCTTATCAGAGATTAACTATCCTACTTTCATTCTTGTCTCTGATCTTCATATATCCTCCTAATTAACCTTACTGTTATTTCATGCACTACAAATGCTTGCTTTGCCCTGCTCTTAAAATACCAGCTTACTCTGTTGAATGCTTTTTCTGGATCAAGACTCACCAACAACATCAGTATTTTCTTGCATTGTATTTCACTCTTGGATCATCGTTCTATTAATATTGTCAAATAAAAGCAAAAAGCCATGTGTTCTACTGAGACTGGAAGGAATGAATGTGAGCAATTAAACGTAAATTAAGTTTATTTATCTGCTTTTCGTCCAAAGGACTTCATCAGAAAAGACTTTGCATTCAAATGCACATCTTTTTATATAAAAAGCATAATAGGATACTAGAATAATTACATCACAATTCAAATTTTTAAAGCCACAAGCTGTTAAAAACACAGAAAAAATACAAGAGAAAATCATTGTCCCCACCGTAACATTGTGCAAGTTTTCTAACTTTCATCCTTCTGTCCTTAAGAAAACACTTAATATTAATCGCCTTGTTTAAACCAGATTCTTGGTCAGCTTGTAACTTGATCTGCCACATAATTTCTTTTTTCTCTATAAAGTTCATTTGGTCCTCCACCCCCCATCTACTGGTACTTGTTCCAACACAAAAAGAGAACTTTGGTAAAATTCTTACTTATGCAATACTGTGTTTGTACAGAGCATTATCAGGATTCATAGTTTTTAAAGCATAAATGTGCTCCTTTATCCTTTTATTGAAGGCTGTTAAGGTCATACCTGTGTAAAAAGTTTCACATCCCATGCATACATTGATATAATCAATTCCAGTAGAAGTACAAGTAAACCTCCTACTGGCCGTCAGTATAGTGTTATAATGTAGTAACATAAGTACCTTCATGTATATATCTACAGGCAGTACAGAACCCACACTTTATAGGTACCTTTCAGTCTGTCAGTTAAGGGTATGTTTAACCAGAGTACTAGCATGCTCTAGTAAAGTCTTTAAAATAATTTTTTTTTTATAAACAAATATGGCTTCTAAGGCAGTTTTACAGAAAGAAAAATATGGATAAAGAGAGGGAGAAGGAGGGATTATTTAAGTGAGAAAAAGAAGACAGGTTGAGATGGAGATAAGACTAATTGAGAAGGTAATGGACTGGAGTATGGGAATGGAAGATATTTTTGTCTTTGCCTCCAGTTTTATACTGAAGGGGGAGGATCATCATTTTTTTGAGGAAAACTGTACAGCTGACAATTGTTGCTGTGGAAGCCAGAAAATAAGGTAAAGCATAACGTTGTGTCAATGGCTCAGCAGGTAGCACACATGCTTTTGGTGCTAATAGAGCAGAAGGCTGTGGGTTTTGTTCAAACTCCAGATGATTGGATTGCTGAAACTGCAGTGCAAAATTAGTGGGTGTTGCAATCCTGAATATGCCAATTTTCAGATTAGACAATAAACCAAGGTCCCATCTGCTTGACTTGGTGGTAGGTTGAGTGGATGTAAAAGATCCCACAGTACTTGTCAAAAAGAGGAAGCAAAGTTCACAGGTGCCCTTGCCAAATTTCTCTTAGTAATATAAGTACTATGCCAGGTCTCTCCTTAAAAGTGTCCACTAGCCTTATTGGACTAACTCGGTCAACAAAGGATAAATAAAGTGAGGACAGTGTGCAGGATCCTGAAATCATATTTCTGAAGATCCCAAAGCAAGAACTTTTAACTAGTTGCTCAGCAACAGAGAGATACCAAATGACTTGTGTTTTTCTGGAATGGTTATACTATAAGATCCACAAATAATGTGACACTTGTATTTTTATTTTTTTGCCTATTACCCCACGGGTACCCTGTTATTGTAGATTGCTTTATTCTCCTTGCTAGCGCCTCTAAATATAGTGTAAATAACAGTGGAGACAGCGAGCAAGCATCTCTTACTTCTGGAGAGTTCTGTAGGGTTTGATAAATTATTGCAGCTGTATTTTGACCATGTAAAGTACAGCTAGTATAGTGTCATTAAAACCAAGTATCATACAAGTTAAAGTAGAGCAGTATGATAACATACTGTTAAGATGTTCGTGGAATTGTGCCTGAGCAAGTACTGCTATTGCTATTCTGCAAAACAGGAAAATGAAAATGTTTAAATTTTTTATTTATTGATTTTATTTTATTTTTAGAAAAAAGTAAATCTGAATAACTGAAAATAACTTTGACAATTATCTTGCGTTATTGCCTTTAGTTACAGATAGAGAAACTCCTAAAATGGAATTTGGCAGTAAGAGTTTTCCATATCCTTATGAGCCTTGTTAAGGTAAGTACAGACTGATCATACTTAAACTAATTTTCTTACTGTATTGAATTATTCAAAGTAAGTTGTTTCACATTCGCTCTGTGCAGTTTTTGGGTGTTGTTGGGAAAAGTGTTTTTTGTGCCAGGTTTTATTTTCTATAAGATAACACATTTTAACGTTGCTATCTTATGACATGAGTTTTGTTACAGGAAGTTGAGTCTACAGTAAACAAAAGAAGCATACTTGTTAGATTATTGTACAGTAATGAATCAGTGAAGTCATATTGTAAAGTTTAATGAATGAACATTTGAATTTGAGAAAGACATTTCTATTAGATGCATATCTGTAATGCATTAAAACCTAATTCAATCCACTCTGACTTTGAAGGTTCCCTGCAGTGGGTAGACTGATATATTTGGGGATGTCCTTGTTTGATATCCCCATTTATGCAAAATTCATAAAATTTGTGGCTTCTGTGGTTCACATTATGATGTCAAACATTGTCAGGAGGGAAAGTGCAACATTTTCCACTTCCCATTTTTTTCTGCAGTTTATGCAGTTCAGTTTTTGATTTTTAAGGTATATTGCTGGAGAATTCAAACATTCGATGCCTAAGTTCCTAAAACCTTCATAGTACTCATGTGATGAAAGATCACTAGCCAAGGCTCTCACCTATGATATATAATGTGTGGAAACCGCAACATCTTTGTTGCTGTGGCCAGATAAAAGCTTTGGATATGATGGGCAATTGGGTGTTCTACTTTGCCATTTTGGGCATTAAGTCCCTTAACAGTCTGTCTCACCTGTCTTATTTCTAGTTCATCTTGGTGGATCGAATTCTGGAAAAGATGACATCTCCTTGCGTTAGAAAAGGCTCTTAAAATGTCTTCTCATTGGGCTTTCACATAGATCCCTTATGACTGTGCTGATACCTTGACCAGGTCATCAGACTTAAGGATGTATTGGTAGGTTGTTTTGACACTGGAATGCATGACTTGGGCTGTCTTACCTCAGTGACAAATAAATTCTAGATGGCACCATCTGGACTGTTAAGGTCTTTGACCATGCTTCCCAGTGTCTGGCAAAATAGAATACAGGCAGCTGCTACAGTAAAAGGTCTGAAGCCTTCCCCTGGTTTCATCCTCCTCTTTTGGGTCAAACCAAAGCTTTGCCAGTGAAGTCTTCCAGGAGGCAGGTTCCAGAGGCACTGCCACAGTAGTACTGTTTATTCCTCAAACTTGTCCAAGTAAGTCTGGTTCTCTGAGTTAACACCAGCTTTGAGGACCTTAAACAAAGATCAGTTCAGTGTTTATGTGCATTCTGTCAACACTCATCTGGCTATATCTTGGAGATTTTAACCACTCCCACAGAAGAGCCTTAGCTAAATAATCAATGGTCCCTGCAGATCTCTTGGAATTGGTTCAAATGTCATTTTTAAAGGAGCTGTAGACCTCATTTCTCTTCCAGAGAAGAAACAGAAGTTTTTTTCTTGTGTTGTCTTTGTTTAGCAGGAGACGAGAGAATTCTTTCCTATCCTGGGTCTTTGTGTCTTCAGCGAGCCATTCCAATATATTGTATTCTGGATAGTAACTCTCCAGAGAGCACGCTTCTCTGTGGCACATCACTTATATGATGTCACTGGACAGGATGAATGCCTTTTGTTATATCACTATCTGGTGTCTGCATAGAAGGTTCCAGGTTGGCTTTACTTCCAGCATAAATCGTTACCATTTGGAGCTTCCTCTGCACCTCTTTTATTTATGAAGGTGATAACCTCTGTTGCAGATGATCTGCTTGAGAAAAAAATTCCTTTTCTAAATCTGGATGAAAGTTTTCTGCTGGATCCACCAATGGATTCCTAAGTGACACCCTTACTAGAATCTTGAACTATTTACAGGCTATGACAGTCACCATTAACAGAGATAAATTGTCTTCTGTCCCAGCACAGAGGATTGCCTCCACTGGAATGGAACTATATATGCTTCCTTGCCATCATTCCCACAGACATTGAGAGCCCAGGAAGTCATAGCATTGGCAGCCCAGGTGAGCATACAGTGGTAAGTGTAAACGCAGATACTTCTTTATCTCTTGTACCTTATAAAAATACCACTTTCACCATGTCTTTCGAGCCCTTAAGAGAGAGGTACTTTATTTTGAAGTGAAATGCCTGGAATGATCATTCCCTCATGGACTGTTAGTCATACCTCTCATCACAGAGATGTAAAATGGCAGACAGTGCTCATCATGAAGCTGCTATTCTTGCATCAGAACTCCTCACAATCTCTAGTGGTGGATGCAGTGCTGGTAGATTACAGATCTCACTTGAGTTTCCACTTTATGGATAGAAGGTAGTATCCCTGGGAGTGGAGTTTTAAATAAGCTATCTCAGACTAAGTTAGTTTTTATTGCAGTTCTAGATCTGGAAAGTGAAGAGATTAGAGCCCTGCTTGCTACTGTCCAAAAACCTGAACGTGGATTGTTACGGATTCTCTTCATAATCTTGAAATACTGAAATATCGAATTTCAGTATCTCGGGACCAGGAAACTGAATCCACAAAACACTGAAACAACAAAATCCCAAACCCATAACCGTGAAATTCAAAACACCGAACAAACCGCACACACTACACCTTACATACACCACAACACCCACATCACAACATAAGCAAACAAAACTACACACATACACAACTTATAAACTCATAGACACATAAGCAGGGGGGGCAAGCCCCCCTGCACCCCCCATGTGGGGGGCTGTGCCACCCCCACACACCCCCTACTAATATATACTAACTCCGAAATCGCACAAACAGGAAACAAAAGCAAACTCACACACTCACATTCTCCAGTCCCTCACACACACATCAAACATATCAGCACACTCACATACACTCTAACTCCCACTCAAAACCCTTACAGAACACTCACTTATCTGACATAACACCTAGATCCACACACTGCACCGCACACCATCAACACACAATCCGGGACATTACGTAGCGTAAGGCCATAACCGCAAATTTGAGATATTCGAATTCGCGATTATGAACTTTCACTGTTGTAAACATTTGGCTTTATAGTCTCGAGATACTGAAATTTGATATTTCAGTATTTCGAGATTATAAAGCGCTCCAGGATTGTTACACAATCAGGATAGAACTTGGTCATATCCCCAGTGCAGAGAAGCATTGCATCCGCCATTGGACATCAGACCGGAGAGGGTTTTTTTTTTCCCCCTAAGCATAATTCAAATTCAGAGGAAAATTACTGAACTAGAAGAGTCCTCGATTGCAGTTAATTTCTTCCTGGAGCTTTTAGGCAAGACCTTTCAAGACCACCACATGGAAAAGATGTTATCCTCTTTTCTTTCTGTTTAATTTACCGGGGTAAGGATCCGATTGCAGTGGACACTTTTTTATCCACTGTCAAAAAGGATTCCTTCATCATTCACTGTGATTCTGCACTCCCTAACAAAGATCAGCAAGGTCATTTAAAACTGAGACTCCCATGGTGGTAGAGAGGTTTGTGGCTTTAAACTGTCATGACCCTGGCAGTGCAAGCCTTAAACGCATCTTCATTTTGGGTGATAACTCTGCAGTGCAGTGAGATTCCATGAGGTTGGATATTGCTGATATTGGAACATGGGCCATGGAAAAGAGCATGAGGAGGTGGAACATGGGACAGCCTTCAATATGTGTTGCATAGGAATGATAGAGAAGTAACCAATGGGCTAGAATGCCAGTCTCCATTATGCAGGGCATCAAATGTAAAGTCAGAGAAGAAAGAAGAGAATAAAGGAACAGGATAAGAGGAAGGCAGTAGTACTCATGGAGGGTCGAAATCTGCCAGCAGCAGCCAACAAAGGAGAGGTTGCTATAGCTGTCCCGGTTAAAGCACTCTTAGACAACAGTGATCACAAAGAATGGTAATAGTTGAGAGACAAAGACAACTGTATAGGATATTAGAAAAGTGGATTGTGCTTTGCTGAGAGAGGTGGTAAAGGAATGAATTGTGAGACTAGAAGTAAATCAAAGTAGTACCCAAGCTATAGGAATAAGTCAGGGTTTGGAGTACTTGCAGCTATGGAAAAAGGTCTGAAAAGAGGTGGAAAGACAAAAGAGAAGACAATTAGACTACATCGGAATATGATAGTAGTAGAAGGTAAGGCCTGGAAAGGATTGGTTAGGAAGGTATTGGAGGCACAATACAATGACTAATAAGGCAAGATGCTAAGGGCAACAAGGCTAAATATGAATGTGGGTTAGCATAATGGCTCAAGAAATGAAGCAATTAAGCACATAGTAGGAGGGCCAGAGCTGGTCAACTTGAGCATTGATGGTGGCAGAGAGAGAGAGAAATCACAGAACACCGAGAAAAAGTAGAAGTAATGAGTATATACTTGCTTCACTACTCACAAAGGAAAGCTGAGGGGAGGAATGTCATACTGGAAAGGAAAAGAACAATGACTAGACACCAGCACACAAAAAATGGCAGTATAGAAGGAACTGACTGCCCTTAGGAAGGATAAAACAGAAGTAGATGTTGGCAGACCCCCACCCCCCACCCCCCATAACAGAGGTTAACAGCAGATCACTGATTAGAGTAGAAATGCCAGAGGGTTAGAAGACAGTGGTTTTGTGGCACCCTGTATTTGGGGGGGGGGGGGGGGGGGCAAAACAAAATCCGGGTTACTGCAAGCCTGTTAGCTTAACAGCAGGAGCAGGAAATGGTAAAAAGAGGATTTCTAGAGGGCAGCACTAAACAAGGGCTCATGGCCTGAAGGAGTTGTCAAGTCAAACCTGATCCAGTTTTATGACTAGGTTACTGGTGAACTTGAACAGAAAAGTAACCATAGTCAATGTGTACATCAGGGCAAGGCCTTTGACTCAATTCCACACAAGGGGCTGGTAGGAAAACTGGAGGGGATTGATGATCACACCAGAACTAATGAGCCATAAACCTGAGTGGTTAATGGGAGAACACACAAAGATGTGGTAAGACGGTGTCAGGAATTACAGGCCTGAATGTTCTTGTAAAGATGTAAAAAACAAACGTCATAGGCATTCTGAAACCATGTAGCTGAAACACTGTATGTCCTTGAGGGGTTACTTTCATATATCCCATGGGTCACCATTACAGGAGATTTAAGGTACTACACAGTGATAACTCTATCTTGATTTGCTTTTTTCTTGCAGTCTTTACTGAATGGTTTGTCTATATGACCATTTTATCTTTTGGTTTGGATGTTAGTTGGGATATTTTCCAGGCACGTTAATGTTTATTGACATCAGACTTGATTTTTAAGCTTTATACTTCTGAAGTATGTCCAAATCATCCACTTATGCTGTGCTGAGGTTTTCATTAAAAAGCCAAAACATAGACGTCCACATCTAGAGGGGTTTGGCTTTATGTTCCTAAATGTAACCATGAAGGTGTAAAAAGTAAGAAGTCATGGGCATTCAGAAGTCACGTAGCTGAACCACTGTACAAGCTTGAGGGGTCATTTTCATATATCCCATGGGCCTCCATTACAGGAGGTTTAAGATGTTAGACAGTGAAAACTCTTGCTTGGCTGGGTTTTTCTTGTAGTCTGTACTTGAATGGTTTGTCTTTTTGACATTTTTACCCCTTGGTTTGGAAGTATCTAGAGTATGACAAGAGCCTGTTCTTGGCCCATTACTCTTCATTTTTTTGTCTCAGACGTATCTAAGGGACTAGAGAACAAGATTATGCTGTTTGGCTATAACACATAGATAAGTGTTGCACTGGAGGAAGGGTGGAATGGTCTATGAAAGGGCTTGGAAAAGCTGAAGAGGTGGACAGAGACGTGACCGGTAAGGTTCAAAGCATACCAATACAGAGTACTGAAATTAGGCCAAAACAGCCCTGATGTGAAGTTGGGGGCTTGGTATAATGGTTAATGTGTTTACCTCACAGACAAAGAAGTACAGGGTTTGATCCCCGCTAAGGGAAATTAGCTAAGCTTAAAATGGTCCATAAGAACAGCTTTTCTTTAGCAAGTTCACTTAAATCTGTGTGTATGATGCTGTGATGCCAGTGGAAGAAAGCATACCTGAGGAGGAAGTGATGCCATCTCATGATTTTTTAAGGAAATGCACTCCACTGTATCTGTTAATCATATTTATTTTCATTCTTTTTTGTAATATAATTGCTCAGATGTTTGTCTTAGTTTTTGTCATTTAAGAGCATTTTAGTCTGCACCTTTCTTTATGCATTAGCTTTTGGTGGAAAATAACCCACAGGAGGATGAGCACTTGGCTTACATATGTTGTATGGGCCCTGCTAATGCTTTTGGGCATAGTTCATCTGGACAGCAGTTTAATTTTCCATACCTTGTACCAAACCGCTATGGAGCTAAGGGAGATTCTTTTGAATTTTAAAGACAAAGATGCTTAATTTTATTTATTTTATTTGCATCTGTTAATGGGAGTAAAGCACTAATCCACATGGCCCTTTGTCAGAATTGGGCCTAGGAGCACCATCTCTTTAAGTGATTTGCTTCAAATTGCAAAGTAGGCAAATGGAGGGTGAGGGAATCATAGCTTGGACTACAGGATACTGCCCATGAACACCTCTTGGTCTTAATCTACTGCACTAACTGCCAGTACAGAGGATTAATTGCTCTTGGGATAATGCTGCTTGTTCTTCCAAAAAGAGATATTTCGCATTCAGCAGCCTCAGTCATGGTCATTGTGCACAGCACTGACACTATTTTTTTTAGGTGGGGGGTAAGATGTTACTTTTGTGTTCCAAATCTTTCTGGTAAAACTTTGATTAGATGATAGAGTTTAGCCTCCATCAACAGATGTACTGGAAAAAGATGTAATTGGAGCCACAGTCAACAGGGGTATAGTCCTCCACATCTGAATGAACTGTCTTTCCTGCTATATAATTGGTTTCAGCTGCCTGGCTACCCTTGCTGTTCTGAGTTCAGTGAGCCCGCCGCAGGCATTGCCTGATTAGAAGAATTTATCAGTGTTACAGCAGTTTTTAGTGTCCGCAACACCACTAAGAGACCTTGTTGACAGTGTTGCTGATGACAGTGATAGGATCATTTTCACTGTCATCAGCAGTGGGAATGTTGATGGGGCTGTCAGTGATGGTGCCCTTACTGATGCCTGGTTGTCTGTCCAAGGATATGGGAGGCTTGCTGCATCCTGCAATATTTCTGTGATGCGTCCTACACCACAGACTATCTCAACAAATGACTTGTCCTGGATGGTACAACAGAATGACTGCTGCTTGGGACATTCCAGGATGTGTTCTTGTCTTGAGAAACTATTTTTGTCATTTTGTGGCAACGAGATGGAAGTAGTTGTTGTGGCAATGCTGTCTATGGCCACATCCCCACCTTTCCCTGTGTCCTGTAGGCTTTGCATGCCCAGTGCCTCTGCAAGAACCTTCCTTTGAAAAGATTTTCTGGAAGTTTGCTGTCCACATGGATTTTAAGGACTTGATCATCGGCAAATATGAGTTAAAGTGGAATGTGTGTAGACTTACCAAAACATCCACTTGAATTTTTAATGCCACTTTTATTGCTATTCCTGCCAACACTGAGTCCTACTAGAAGAATCCTTGCTATTTGCAGGTTAATATGCACCAGATAAAACTTGCATGTGTTCCTTTTTCATATCTTTCCATTCTAGAAGAGCAGCCTCCAGCCTCTTGTCCTCTGTGATCCTGACTACATCTGAGCATCTGTTGCCACCCTACTAGTTAAGGGATTTTCCACCACCTGTGGTGTACAAATGTATGGAAGGTTGGAGAAAGAAACTTTAGACAGAATTCAGTCTCCTTTGCTCATTTCTTTTTGTAGTGCACATTTTTCAGATGCTTGGGCTGCTTCAATGGATATGGAATTAGATCGTTGACAGCTGAAATGAACACATGGAAACTAAAGGCTAGGATCCAATTTTCTCTTTTGTCCTTTCCTCAATGTCTGGGTTATTGGATCCAACTAGGATCTAACCTTGGCCCTCTCAGACTGTTTCCAAGACTGAGGCTCCTCCCCTTACCTATAATACCCCGTAGTTCGCAAAATATCTCAGGTCTCATTTGCCGCTCATTTGCCTTGTTGAACATGATCTCTTGTGCTCAGGCTTGGATAACAGATAAATGCTTCTTTTTGATCTTTTGAGAGTTGAGAGGTTGGAATAAACTAGTGCTTAAGGGACTTCTCTCTGCCCAGCAGGAGAAGTTTCCCTGCCTCACTCTGCTGCTTCTTCCCCCTCGGTGAAGATGTCTCTTAAAATTTAAGGGGGAGAAGAAAAACACAAGGATCCTAAGAAATGGTCACCAGACTGGGCAAGTTCCTTGGATCTGGCCCCGAAGATACAGCCCCTCAGATCCTGTTGTCACATCAGAGCCTATCACCACTGGATTCAACACTCCCCTGTTATCAGAACTGTGCTTCTCTCCCGTGTCAGACTTTACTAGGCTCCAAATGCCATTTCTACAGGAAAGACCCTATCACAGGACATCCAATCCCCCTTCTACTACTTCGTCCTTCAGATCGCTGCCGTCCTCCAAGAGCCTTTCTGAGGTGGACGTTGCTAGAATGAAGATGATGAGGTTGCACGAGACCCAGATTCAGTTGGGGGTTCTGCCAGCACAGACCCCTGTTTTAGCCATAGGCCATGGACCATTCCCTCATCAAATTGTTGCTCCTTCCCTGATCCATTCCTCAGACTCTAGGTTCTTGGATCAGAGTGCTTCCCGAGGTTTAACTTTGTCAAATCCAAAGATTTGTTGGTTTTTAACTCCAAACATGTCTCTTCTCCAGTCTGCTCTGAGTGGCTCGGATTTGGGTTGCACGACTAGGCCTATAAAGACCCTAGTAGTTGTTAGCGTATTATACACCTATAAAGAAAATTACAAGATTGGCCACCTCTGAGACATGAATGTTTTAGCACTTTCGTTCCTTTAACTGAATCAGAACTTCTTCAGAAATCCTAATAAAGTGAAGTGCAAGTAAGTCAATTTAAAAACTCCACCAAGAGGCATGTGACTAGTCTGACTACCCAGTAAAACAATGTTTCAACCTAACAACATTTTTAAAGTCATATATTCACCTTAGTAAACCATTAAACTGTGACATGCACTTTGATAAAATCAATATATTTAACACTAAGCTTCCCTCAATAAGCTGGAAAATCACTTTAAAATAAAGTATCAAAAACAGCTACTCAGAACTGCAATTGTAATCTTCACGATAAAAGAAAACATTTGAGATTAATGTATTGATTTAATCCTGGTTTCTTATCGGCTCCAAGCCTAATCTGCATTCTGCCTCACGGCATTCAAGCAGAACATTAAAATTTCTACAGCATCCTTCAAATTTCACTTGATCTAAAACAAAAAAGTTAAATTTCCTAAAATTATTGCACACCAAAGAGTGCCTGGCTAACCCATTGTTGGAATATTTTTTTCTGGTGGCTAGTGTATGCTAGATGGTTTAAAAAGTTTTCTAACAGTTTTTCCAGTGTAAAAACTTTCATATGTTTCACATTTAGCCAGGTAAATGATACTGCAGGAGTTAACATTGTATCTGCCTCTAGCAATGATCATTTTGTCAATGCCATGTACAGAAACACTGGAGCAGTTACATTTGTATGTACAGTATCTACATCCACCACATTTGAAGGTACCAAATGTAGAAGTGCCACCAGAACAAGGAGACTTGACTCTCTTGAGCATGATCTTAATGTTGGAAGATCTCTTGTAAGTGAAGGAAAGTGCTTCTCCTAATACTGTGGTCATTTCCGGTTGCCCTGGATGTTTTTTTTTCTGATGGACCCAAATCTGTGGAAATAGACAAAGGAAGTGCTGTCATGGGTTTGACATCAGAAGGTTGACTAGATCTGTGTACCGATACTGGACTGACATCAAGGTTATTAGTTCTAAGGATGGGCTTGGCTTTGCCTGTTCTTAACTCAAATACTTTTATAATCCCTTCCACCAACTTCTCTGGATTCTCTGTGCAGATGAACATATTTTGCAGTTGTTCCACTTCTAAAGTAAATACAGTGTCCTCTCTGATGAGTCTACTCAACCTTATAAATTGGCGTTTTTTCTACCCCTCTGTTCATATGGAAGATATGCAAGCTAGCATGATGTAAATAGTTGTTAACAAAAGTGTCTTTTCTATAAATCTTACTACGAGGCAAACCACTGAGCACATCAATTGATGGGTAAATATCAAGGTAATTTATAGTTTTGCCTATCCCACTGACCATAAACTTCAAAAACTCTGTACTAGTATTCAAATATTCAAAAAACAAATTAAATTCTTCTGTTGTATCTTGCCAAATGATGAACAAATCATCAGTAAACCGTTTATAAAACACAGTCTTCTTGTAATATGCATGTGTGGTGATGTACTTATGCTCCCAGGAGGCCATAACTAAATTAGCAAATACAGGGGCCACTCTGGCACCCATGGCCACACCAGTCATCTACCTTTCCCCGAAATTCCAAAAAAAGTTGTTCCTAAGCACAGTTCATGCAATTCACAAAAAATGTTGATCATACTGCCTCCAAAATTAGTGTTCTTAATGAGATATCCACTTACTAATTCTATACCTGTTTGTTGACAGATGCAGGTGTACAACAATACATCATCAATGGACACAAAAAGTCACCAGTCATTCAAATTCTCCACCTTACTCAACAGTTCAAGGAGGTGCCACGAGTCCTTGTGATGGAATTGTTTCACTTTTGAACAACTGGATTAAGGCAATATTCAAGAAAGATGGAAATAGGCTCCGTTTTGTAAAAATGTCTGCAGCTATGGGTATAAAAGGAGGATGGTTGCGGTCCTTGTGTATTTTTAGTATTTAAAAAAAATGGGCCATCTTTGGTTGATCAAGCTTTAAAAAACATAAGTATCATGATTTATCTCATCCTGGCAAAGCAAATCAAAGAGACGAACATCAGTGTTTGTAAAACGTCTCTTGATAGTATTTACTGGCACCACATGGGGCAGCCTTCAATATGTGTTGCATAGGAATGATAGAGAAGTAACCAATGGGCTAGAATGACAGTCTCCATTATGCAGGGCATCAAATGTAAAGTCAGAGAAGAAAGAAGAGAATAAAGGAACAGGATAAGAGGAAGACAGTAGTACTCATGGAGGGTCGAAATCTGCCAGCAGCAGCCAACAAAGGAGAGGTTGTTATAGCTGTCCCGGTTAGCAGCAACACATATTGAAGGCTGTCCTATGTTCCACCTCCTCATGCTCTTTTCCATGGCCCATGTTCCAATACCAGCAATATCCAACCTCATGGAATCTCAAGTATCTTCTGATAATAATCTGTTAATGGACTCGTATGCAGAGATGTTCATGATGATCATGGTGCCACTTTTTGTCCACCTTTGTGCTGTGAATATAATTTCTGTCATTGAGTAGCCTCAATGCCAAGCTTTCTTTATGTGATAGATTAAAACATCTGGGTTTGTGACCAACAAGCTTACACCTATAATTGCTGATGGATCTGTGAGCTGGGGTGTCTGTATTGGTGCTGTGGGGTCTGGTTCACCTCTGAAGTTTTCAGAGTTTTGGCTCTGGACAGCTCTGTACCAGTTTCAGCTTCGGAGCCTAGTCGGGTGAGCCTTTGAGACTAATCAGTGTTAGGGTCTTTGGATCCTGCCAAGATGGTCTAGAGACCTGTCTTGACTTTGGCCTTCGAGAGGGTGCACTTGATCTAGGGAACTAACTTCCCTTCCCTGCTAGGATTCGCCCCACCCCAATGTTCTTGCAGGTCCTATATGACCTGAAAGAAAGAGAGCAGTCAAGATGTCAGCTTTCTTCACCACCTTTACAGTGATGAATGTCCTGTAGCTACCCAGTTCATAAAATATTCTAGGAAGGAAGAAGCAGCCCATAAGGTCCTACTGTATGCTGGTGGTGAGAGGTTGTTTCTAAGCCACTTTCCCCTTGACAGTTCTTTGACAAACCCCCCATTGCAGAAGGATCACTGGCCCCTTCAATGTCCCATCAAACCTTGTTGCTGTTTGTAGACTTCGTTGGCTTTCTGCTGGTAGTCCTGAAAGTGTCAGGGATTAGCGTGTTCAAGTTGTGATATTTATCCATCCTGGACGTAACGTCTGGAGAACAGGCATAATCTGGAGTTCCTCTTGACAACTCCAATGGCTTTCAGTTCCAGATTATTGCCTTTGGAGTGAAATCTAAGCAGTTCAGAAGGCCTTGAAGAACCACTCTCCAAAGACACCCGAAAAATATAAATGCAACTTTTATTTTCACATATATTATATGTATTTATATCTTTTTCAGGCATCTTTGGAGTATGGTTCTTCAAGGCATTCTGAACTGCTTAGATTTTGTTCTGGTTTAAGTGCTGAAGGCTTCTACCCCTATTTTCTTTTTGTTTTTTTTGCCTTTGGAGTGAGCTTGATCCAGTCTCTGTTTATCAGCATAAGATAAATCTTTGAATTTTCCCACTCCCATTAGTCTTACTTCTGGTAACCCAGGTGGCTCCTGCTTCTGTTCTGCTTTGGGCCCTGCTAGTGATTGTATCAGTCCTGTATATCTGACTCAATGTGTGTTCCTCTCAGGTTTGCTTCGCCTATTACTTGATTCCTTATCAAGACAGTCTAGCCCTCATTAACTGTGTGTCAGGTCCACTTCATCAGGTGTAGGACTAGTGGGCAGATCAATAGTTTCTGCCATAAGGTGTGCCTTTTCAGCCTCATTCCCAAGCCCTTTTTTTGCACCTGCTCTCTCTGACTCACTGAGGAAGTGGTCATTTCAGATTTTTTAGTCCAAAATACATGCCGTCTCTGAAAGATTCATGTTTGTATCTCTGTGTTGTTACTGTTGGAAGGCCAGACAGTCTTCCATTGCTTTTATATCTGTTTCCATTTGTCTTCATGAAATTGTGCCAGAGTGTTCTTGTGCTTCCAAGTCAGGAGGGTTGATGTCCTTTGTTGTTCACCTCATCCTCAGTTTGTAGTACTGGACAGTGCAAAGAGACATGCTCTGATATATGGGACTTCCCTTATTGAGTCTGCAGTTGGGGTCCCCCTCTTTTCTTTTTCAGTTTGGCTATTTTTCTTGAAGCTTCCACATTTGGTGGTTTGTGCTCCTTATATTGTGATATCACAATGATACACAAGTAAAGTCTACATGGTCTGTAAGCCTAACAGTTATTTGCTTCTTCTTGCAAAGTTTTGAGCCCCAGTCATAATGTTTATTATGGAATGCATCAGATATTCAGTGCCTAAAACAGATAAAACATTGATGTGCTTGTTTGGCTGCCAAGTGAGGAGCCAAGACAAACAACTGCATTTTCTGTACTGTTTGATAGAGAAATATGACTTGAAGCATAGAAAGTTCAAACAGTCCACCTGAAGGCATAGAAGAGAGTATCCCTTGATTTACCTTGCTACTCAGAAGGCAGCAGGTAGCGGCATTTGAATATCCCTAAAAGAGGGACTGGGTGAAAAACCTTTTCACACAGTTCCGGACATATGCGGTAGTATCATCAAAAAGTGAAAGAAACTGAGAGCAGATATTGGTCACACCCTCCTGGAGGTTAGCCCTCTGCCTGGGATTACCTCATAGTCCCCATTTATTGTCAAGTAATGAAGGCCTCTTCCTGTATCATTTAAATTTTCTTGTTTAACACACACAGTCCATATGGGACTGTGCACTTCAAGCAGACTGCTTCAGAAATGTATTGCCCCTAATATAAACATCACCTGTCTCCCCAATCAAACAGACAGAATACTATCATTTCTGCCTGCTTTTGTACAGGATTCGTTCAAGTCTGTCAGGAGCTCAGTAGTAGCAGTCAGGTCCAAAGACTCTTCTCTTCAGCCTTCCCTCCACCTTGTCCAACAGGGTTAGTTCACACAGTAAGCAAGGTCTGACAGGGCTTTGTAGATCATGCTTTTGACATCAGATAGCTTGATGTCTACGGGTGGTTTCATGGATGCAAGAGTGCACCCCTAATGATGCTAGTGTCAGGACCATTGCGGGATTTCCTCACTCACTGGACCATTTCTAGAAAATATTTTTTTCTGCACCAGCACCTCATCAACCAGCACCCAATGAGCACCTTTTACACATATGGACCGACTCTTGTCAGCCTCAAATAACATGCTCAAGTTGAAAATGACAAAAGGAACAAGTTATTCTTACCCACTGCATTTTGTAAAAGGGACTCAGAGGGCCAGCAGATCCCTTTGTTTGAGACAAATATGCATGATAACTATACCTATGCACTAAATTATTCCTTCTTTGAAGAAACCCTAAGGCTTCTGAAGCCATTTTGACCTGATCTGCTGCCCCATTCCTTCTGCCCTCCAGAAACGTGTCATTGGATATACAAGGAATGCATAAGGAGGAGCCCTGAGTCATCTGTCCCATGGAACCTGTGATCATGGTTACCATGTATGCAACATTGAACATTTAAATATTGTTCCTTCTGATTCCAAGAAGACAGTTACCTTCTATTAACCTTTGTCTGAGTGGTGGGAGATCCTAACCAGGCATCTTACAGTATACTGTTGTGGGATCCCTTTGGTGTAGCATGACACTTGTACACCTTACCACCTAAGAGTCTAAAACTTTGAATAGGATAGGTAAATGCCTGATTAGATGTTGTCTTTTCCATCCATCTCAGCTGTTGGATGTATTGGATCCAAAGCCGACAAGATTCGACTTTTGAATCCAAGGCTCAGGCTCCTCCCCCTGTCCATAATCTCCCCCTCTTGACAGTTCCCCAGATCATGTTTTCCCCTTGCTTCAGCATGATGTGGTCTCCAAGGCTTAGTGCAGTGTGTAACGTTCAAGTTTTGTAGCAGATACGCCAAGTCTTTGGGTTTTTCCTTATCTTTTTAGAGTATTTGCTTTTTTTTTTTTTTTTTTTTTTTGTTTTGTTTTTGTTTATCACTTCTGAGTCATGGGCACAGAGAGTAGTATTCAGAGGCGTCATTCCCTTTACTTTGCCCTCCTCAAATTCCACAAAAAAGCTTGCTGATATTCCACCTCCACAGGGGAAGACCACAGCTCAATAAATTGCAAAACTGTTAGACAAACAAGTCATCCTGGAGGTCCCAGACCAGCAAGAGTCCTGAGTCTACCTGAGGTTCTTTTTGATTCCAAAGAAAAACAGGGACCTCACGCCAATTTTAAACATCAGCCATCTAAACCAATTTGTAAAACAGACCGCTTTCTAGATCATCACAGTTCAGTCCATTTTGCCCCTTCTGTGACTTGATGTGCTCAGTAGACCTACAAGGCACCTACTATCATCTAAAAATAACCAGGTAGTCCAGGAGGTACCTTCACTTTCAGCTGCAAGCCAGTCACTTTAAGCTCAGGATACTGCCTTTTAGTCTTAACTATAGCACCCCAGGTGTTCACCAAATGCAAGACAGTGGTTACAGCACATCTCAGACTGCAGAGGTTCTAGTTATTCCCGTGTCTAGATGACTGGCTCATAAGCATTACCACAAGGGATCCTTGTTTCAGTTGCACTTTCACCTAGGGATCATGGTCAACCTGAAAAAGTCCAAACTGACACTTGTCTAGATGATAGAATTCATAGGATGTCACTTGGACACCAAATTACAGATAGCCACACTCCCGGAATCCATATTGGCCACTCTATATCAGCAAGCCTGCTAGATCTCTCTCACCAGAAACCCCCATAGCAAGCTCCATCCCACATCTTTTGGGATGTATGACAGCATCCATCTCTCTTCTTCCTCAGATCATATTTCACATGAAGGTGTTGCAGTTGACCCTGTCATAACAGTGGTCTAGTCTACACCATCCTTTGCACTTCCAGTCAGCATCACAGGGATCTGCAGACAACATGTTCATTGGTGGCTAAGTTTTCCTCGAGTCTCTCCAGGTTGTCCCTTTTTTGTCCCTTCCTCAGTAGCCACGATAACCACAGATGCTTCCCTTCTGGAATAGGGAAGAGCATTTTGAGAGGTAAGACTGTCCAGGGGATGTGAACTTTGACAGAAGCCAGTCTACACCTGAATATTCTGGAGATGAGGGCAGTCCTCCTAATGTTGCAGGCCTTCCAGGACTCCCTCCCCAGGGGTGTGATTACATTTCAGACTGACAACGTCAGTGGTCTGGTGCATCAACAAACCAAGAGGAACCCACTCTTATCTATTACGACAGGAGGCCATGAAGGTTTGAGAATGGGCGATGTCTTCTCATTTTCTCATTGCAACGCATATCCTGGGGAAGTCCAGTGTGTTAACAGAGAAGTTTAGCAGGTCCATTCTTCTGGCACACAAGTGGTCCCTCAATCAGTTGGTGGCCTTCCAAGATTTTCTGCCACTGAGGTTAGCCTTGCTGCAGTCTGTTTGCAACCTCATCCAACACAAAATGCAGCAACTACTTTGCTTTGATTCCCCAGGTGGAAGAGAGACTAAGGAACACTCTAGTCCACACTTGCCCCATATGTCTCCTGTATGCTTATCCACTGACTCTCCTTATAACCAAGTTTCTGCATGAAGTGACCTGGTGCAAGGCAAAGATGATCCTCCTCTCCCATTTTGGCCTTGACCGATATGGTTTTCCTTTCTATGCCTTCACTTGGAGCATTCTCACTGGGTGCTGGACCCTCTTCCAGATTTAATTTCTCATCCATCTGGCAAGCCTCACCCAGACATCAAACTTAACTGCTTGGTTTCTCCACTTTCAGTGATGGCCAGAAATTCCAGGCTTTCATCTATTGAATGAGAGTGCACAGAAGGTCTAAAGTCAGACCAACCCTTGACTTGCTGACAGTTATGATATTCATAAATCCTTTCATATGCCTATGTATGTACATGTTCCAATGAGTCAACAAGAGTTTAGTTCTTCTAGAGTTCCAGTTTTACTACTGGGCCTTGGATCAATGAACAAACTGCACTGATCTCTTGTGTGGGAATCCCTTTGCTGCAGCCAAATTTGTTGTAGGTCCTGAGGATGAATGCTTTGGTGGCAGTGTAGGAATCCAGCTGTACTCCCCCATGGTCCAAAGGAAATAGGAAAATGTTTTCAGTTAAACAATGGAAGCTTCAGGGAATCTTTGAGGCAAGAGAGTTATAAATGGGCAGCCAAATCTTGCTCTGACAACCAATCTGTTATGTCGTACCTGAACCAGCCTGGGGCTTGCACCTGTACCATTTTTGCAAAAAAAATATGCAGGTCTGCCTGTGTTTCTGGAAGTGTGGAAATGCAGTGACTGACTTGTTTGCTATAGAGGAGAATGCTACCCCCTCCTCCTCCTGCTTGGTGCAGCAGTCGGAGAAAGTTAGTAGTAGTGTTAGATTTTCTTTTGTGCTCTCCTCACCCACCTGATTCCACTCTTGGTTTTAAAATCTGTTCTTAATCAAAACATGTTGGTTAAGAAGGTTGCAGCTTCTGAGTCCTTAACTGTACAAGAAACTCCAAACAAGTGTAAACCAGAGAAGTCTTCCAACATTAGGGATGAGTGTCAGCTCCAATTCAGAGGGTGGTTCGTGGTTTAGATTACACTGATCACATATCTCCCAGTGGAGATTTCAGAGTAAACTAAAGACATAAGGTAGCATTCCACCTCATCTCAGTGTAAGTGTTGCTCCATATTGGTTTACATATATCCTGTGCTACTCCAGGTGGATACTATTCAGATTCTTTTGATTTAGCTAGGGTAGCTTTATGATTTGAAGCTCAGTTATTTTATAGTCAGGGGATATGTATCAGCTTTTTTAGCTGATAACAGACTTTGTAGAAGGCAAAACTGGGGACCAACATCATCTTTTCAAGCAATTTCTTAAACTATCTTCATTTCTGTCTTTTTAATAATCCATTTCTTCCTTGCGTATGAATTTTATGATTGAGAGGCTTCATCATCTAGTCTGAGCCTGCAAATTAATTGACTTTGAAGTCTATCTGTTGGAGGACACTTTTCTTGATGAACATCCCTCTGCTAACAGTAGTTCAGAGTGTGTCTCTTATTTGCTCTTACTTCCCTCCCCAACACCCTGTCCTTGCACAGCTTTTGACTGTGCTTGCCAGCTACCACTCACATTAAACTCGAAGCCCCTAATCAGTCTATATTAGGAACCCCAGACATATTCCTTTTCTAAGGTGCTCCCCAAATCTTCAGCAAGAGAATGTTATGGCCCTGGGTGGGGTGAAGGATCTAATTTGAAGTTGTGTTCATGTAGCCAGGAGCCTTCATGAATACATTGGGTGAATCAGAATCCTTTGCAGGGGGAGTAGCTAGTCTAGTGATGTCATGACATTGCTACCACATACACCCCTAATCGTGGTATGATGGCCTTTGAAACTTCTGGTCTTCATCAGAGGTCAAGCTTCTCCCAAGATTAAGAAACATGGCTTTTGACCACTTTATCCTATTCCTGCCCTGTCCAACCATACTTATCAGTGGCCTAAGTCCATTTCTGAAGTAGTTCAGCAGTGGCTCATAAGGACAATCCTGTCTGTGTATCAGCAGGCTGCCTTTTTGCCCCTTATTTATAAGGAATTGTGTTGCTGTCCTCTGTGACCATTTCATAGTCTCACCCCAAAAGCATCATCGAAATTGTCCTTAAACCAGTCTGTTCTTATTATTATCTGTGTTGAAGCTGATAAAAAGAAAAAGTGCCTTTCATAGACTTAGAAATGCATCACTAGCTAAGGTACTGCCTGAATTGAGTACCATTAGTGTAGGATGATAGAACAGCATCTTTCTTTGTTCCAGAGGAGGAGGCGGAGGAACTAGCAGTTGCTAGGCAAACTATAAGTGGATTGCCAGCTGCATTACCTTTTGTCATCAGGTGGCACAGCACTAGATTGAAAATGTTGCTGTAATAGGCCATTCTACCCCAGGGCTGACTGCAATCCATTGTTTGCTTCAGAAATGGCTCCATTATGAACATTTTTGCTAGGGTCTCTTGGTAGGTGGTCTGTATTTTCTTTAAGCACTAGGGCTACGATTACAGAAGTCAGGCCCCCTTTGGTGATTTAGGATTCTACCATTTAAGTCTTTGGTTGTCTCTGAGTTCCTATTGCATTGGATTTTCTCAGCCTTACATCTACTAAGTGAGTCCCCATTATTATAAAAGGTACATTCTTACTTTATATATCATACTGTGAGGGGACCCTGCTCTGTGGGTCCTTACCCCTCTTATGTTGAGCCTTTAGGTCTGAACTGCCCCTCTATACAGCAGCTACTGTTTGAGTTCCTTGGGTGACTATGTAATTATATATTATCATAAAGTGTAGGTTTCCACTATTGTTTTCTTGATTTTGCAGGATTGTGCTTACTGAGAGATTGAGGTGATGTGGCGGGCATTGGGATTGGTTTCACTGTCCTGCTGAGGTGTTTGGTGTTGCAGAATGTGCTAACAGAGTGAGCATGCATTCCCAAGCGCAGGAACATTAGAGAAATAGTCAGATTGGGAGAGAATTGAAAATATTTCCCAGCTGTAAATACACAAAGAAAGGTTTCAGCATACATAATTCATATGATGATGATATGGCTGCGTCTTGCATTGGCTACCTGCCTAATAACCTGTACCAAGTTTTATTATTAGAGTATCAGAATTTTGATGACCTGTGTAGGTAATTTGAGGGATGTCAAAGAGTTTCTACAATGTCACATAGGGCAAAACCCAGAGCAAGCTCCTAAAATGCTTTGAATTTTCAGACCTTCAACTCAGGGTGGTTCCTCCAGTGGCTTCCATATGCAAAGAAGTAGTTAGGACCACATTGATAGCATCAGAGAGTGTTTTGTTTTTCACCACATAAAGCAATTCAGAAATATTTTCTTGTTAAAGGGTAGCCACATCCATTGTGTTGCAGTTAGTATCAGAAAAGCAGAAAATTCCTAAACACCTCAGTAATACACTTCCTTTCTCTGAGCATAGGCAGTTCCATTACTGGAGCAAAGACATCTTTGACATTGTTTGGGGGTGTGAATATGTAATTCCCTTTATAATATGAGACGGTATTCTTCCCAACTCTTTAAAGAGAAGGTGGTCCAGCAGTGGATTTTTAGGCGACATTTATTTTACATTTGTTTTCCAGGAAAGTCTGAATAAGCATAGCCACTTTTCAGCAGAGGCCTGGGGATAAAAGCTCCGCAGAAAATACATATGATTACATAACATACAAATTATTGAAATACTGCAGTTGGGTTAAGTTACAAATTGAAACTCTTGAGATATGCAAGTAGGAAACTTAGATAAAAAAATCCATTCTGATAACTATGTGACGGAAATATAACATTTTGACTAGTAAAAGGAGGAAGCTAACAGTTGAGTTCTGGCCTGTATATACATGTAACAGTGGCATAAGCTCATAAATATAATGCAGTACTTAGACAAGTATTCATGATGTGTAGTATTTTGCATCGCGCAAGAAATCGTTGACACTTCTGGCCTGTAAATGACTGTATGTCCAAATTGGGTAGGTTGTGTAAGCACATTTGGTTTACAGGAGAAGAAGCAAGAAGGAGAAGCAAATCACCTAACATGTATTAGAAAGATACAGGAACAGATATTGATTGATTGTTGTAATGCAGCTAGTTGAGCTGAGTTGTAATAGAAAACTTTTAAGTAAAGATTTAAGTTTCTAGAGTTCCAAACATTATGTGTACATGAAGCTGAAAAAAGATTTAAAGTTACAAAGTGAGGGAAAGGATATGGGGTGATTTAAGTGAGTATAGTATAGGCACTTATGAAGAAGGGTGAGTGACTGTGAATGAGAATATTTAACAGAGTAGCTGGGAAGAATTTGTGGTATTATGCTGTGGTTTGGGTAAGATGACAAAAAAGACAGCAGGTTTGGGGGAATAGTAGAATTACCAGACAAGTGTTACGTTTTCTTAGTTTGGAAGTGTAGATTGATTTGCATGTTGTGCAGTCAGCTGCTTTGTTTAAAAGAATAGGAATATGTGACATGAAAGAACATCTGGTATTTCTGAATATTTTTAGTGCATGTTGAAATTGATTAAGGTTTGTTGTGTGTCCGTAAGAATTGTATTCCATAGTTTATCTACAAACATAAAGTAAAATATTACACAGCAAAAAGACCAATGCTTCAACCATAGGCAAAGAAATCTCAGTCCATCCAAATGGAATAAAAACAGCTTTAATCTTCTTCCACAATACTCAGATAAAACACGGTTAGCGCTTTCATGGTTGTATCACACCACTTCATCAGACCATTAAAGAATGTTACTGTGGTAATCAAATAAATATGCATAACAGTTATCTTCAATTGACCAATTAAAAGTGAAAAATTATTCAATTTAAAAGCTCATATAATTTATATACTGGCTATGCATTGTAAACATTCCTTGCTAAATACATCTATTAAACATTAATTTAAGTATCATAATAAAAACTTAAAATGATCAAGGTAGATACATAATAAAAAACATATATACAAACATCTCATCATAAAAATATATTAATAACGTGTTCATTTTAATATTTCATTTAAAAAGAGGCCTATTCTTTAAAATGGACTTCATAGGTATCCTTTCATTTAGACCTCTGCCTCTATCAGCCCTCAACCTAATTATCCATCTAGTTTCAGAGGTCTCTGTATTATTTCTCAAGTCACCACCCTTTTCATTTGGTAAAATCTGTTCTACTATTTGAAACTTGAAAGAGTGTGACTGTCCATTCTGGAGTACATGCTTAGCTAAAGCAATGGTGGGTGTGCCTTTTCTGATGTGCAATAAATGCTCACGAATACGGAATCTAAGTTCCCTATTTGTCTTTCCCACATGGACTGAGATTTCTTTGCCTATGGTTGAAGCGTTGGTCTTTTTGCTATGTAGTATTTGTTTGTACCTTTGGCCAGATGCTCCATTTGTACACCCAGCAGTATTTTGTGGGTTGACAAAGTAAAATATGTCTCCATGGTAATGTTTTTTTTTAAGCTCTTTATGTACCCGCAACTGCAGACCAGCAAGCCTTCCCTTTTCATACTTGAGCCCAGTCATTCTTCAATGCTGGCTATTCCCAGCACAGGAGAGTGAGCATTCGGTGGCAGGAGCCCTCATTCATAGGATCATAGGTGATTACTAGACTATTGATGCGAGTATCTTAAGATGCCTAGCCTTACATTCCCATGGTAGTTTTTATCCCTTATATTTTGCATACAAATAACCCAGAGATGGCCGAACAAGGATGTGTTTGAACATCTGCATGTTTCCACTGTCCATGGATGACAGGGGTGCTAAACCAGGGGTAAATTTGTGGTTACAAATCCATTCATCTTAATTTCACTTGAAGAGAGTAAGAGAAGTACTTTGCTTTATGTGGAATGGAAGACAGTTCCATAGAACCGGTGTTCTCTGTGTTACAAACCTGTCCTTTTACCATGTTCCATTTGTTTTGCAAAAAAAGACTGAGATCCTCTAAGAGGGCATTTATGACACTAATGAACTTGCAAATGTGTAATAGGTCTAGTAGAGTAGGGTCTACTGAATCTCTGTACACACGCAAGGCAGAAGTCTCCTCTAAGTAGCTTTTATGATACTTAAAAGAGGGACAAAGCTTTGAGGCTGTCTGCTTAGTTTTTATGATTTAGGCCCTTGGTATTTTTGTTGAGAAAGTGTTGTGGGCTTTTCAGTTGTGACAATTATTTGGACAGATAAATACTGAAGCAGACATTATACTCAGTGATTAGCCTAATAAGTGCTGAGTACAGTGCAACAATTATATCCATGGTTCCAGATGCAATACCTGTATATACAAGGTGTGCAATGGAAAAGGCCTTCCTTACAATAGTGGATACATGGTGAAAGGGCAGTTCATTGTCTGTATAGGTTCCCAGATCCCTAATTTACAGAATCAGTTTTCAAGGGTGTGTAGTCAATGTGTTACTTACAAGGGGAGTCATACTTGCTAAAGGATAAATCTTTGGGACAGGCCCTATTGAAAGATTTTTGTGTCCTGTGGGGGGGGTTTATGATGGTACCAAGTTTACAGTCATTTGCAAACTTCGTTAGCCACAAACCCTTAACATTAGATTTGACCTCTGAGAAGTAAATGCCAAATAGGAGTGGTCCATGAACTGAATCCTGGGATACACTGCTAATGGCAGGTCTTTTGAAGGAGGTATAGCCACCCATCCTAACTTCTTGGGTTGTATTTGTTAGCCAGTTCACTACCCAGTGAGTTATAGAGATTGACATTTAGCTGGGCGAGTTTATCTGCACTACCCAAGGTGAGATGCTTTCAAATGCCTTAGTGAGGTATAGATACGTCACATGCACAGTTTTGGTCTCGTACATTGCCAAAATAACTTTTTCAAAGAAGTCAGACAGGTTACGTAGGCAAGACTTGCCCCTGACAATTCCAAACTGTGTTAAGTCAAAAGTCTGTACGTTACCTATATCCTTATATTTTAATTCCATAATGATCCTTTCCATTGCCTTACGAATAAGACTGATCAGGCTTATGGGTCTATAATTACCAGAGTCCATTGGAGCCACACCTTTGTACAAGGGAATAGCTGTTGCTGTCCTACATTCATCTGGCATGAAGCCAATTTTTAGGCTGTTTTGGGATTCAGACTGCAAGAGGGTAGTCTTCCCAAGATGGACATGCTTATCTTACCATGCCTGCTGCAGCAGACAGCTGAGCCAGTAATCAAATCCACATTGCCTGGACCGTAGTCAGAGCTTTTATCCCTTTTTGTTAACAGAGCATTATATCCATGATGGTTGACAGGTTTTTGGAACAGAATTAAATTATGATTTTCAGATCTTGGGCCTTTCATTGATAAGCAAGAGGCATGCTGTCAGGTCCCCTGTACAGTTTGTCCTAATCGAACATGGCTTTGTTTCTCAGTTGTTTTCTGTTACAGATTTGGAAGTCTGGTTGTCTGCATTTGTATTATCGACCAATGATCATGTGGAGGAATTTCAGGGTCAAGGGACAAGATTAAGTGATATGCAGGCGAGGCTGTATGAGTAAAATCTAAAAATGAGTATAAATGAAGCACCCTTCTTTTCTACCTGATTGGGAGCTAGACATCTTTTGCTCTTGTATTGGTTTGATATCTGCTTTTCTTTAGAAGATAATCAACATCTGTTTAAAGTTCAAATTATTTGGAAGCTTTTCTTACCCTTTTATACAAAATAACTGGACAAATACATAAAAGGCACCCCTCATTTTGTATTTTGTATGGTGTTTTTATCCATCGTTCTACACAGGAGCAGACTTAAAGGTGATTTACACTCAGGCCCAAGCATTGCCCAGAGATTAAGACATTTTAGAACAGGAGCAGTTCTGAGAAGGCTTAGGTGCTTCACATGGAAATGAAGCAGTGTGCAAGCATTCAAAGACTAAAGTCTGTGCAATTCTAGAAGAGTTCATTGAGACATCTATTAAGGTGAAATTGCATATAGAAATTGTGGGTGCATGGCAGTGAATCATGATATGGATTGTTGAGCATCCATGTAAAGTAGCAACAGACAGTACATTAGAGGTTGACTATATTAATAAAAGCTGTAATGTTACACTAGCACCCCAGTGACATCCCAAAAACCTGTAGAAGCAGTTTCCTGCCTGTAGTTCTTTTCATGGCCCTTTGGGTAGCTTGTAGAAATATGAGCATTACATGTAATGCATGTTTACCTTTTCATTTGTTTGAAAATGCAAATATAAGATGATCCTGTCCCTTCGGCCCTAGGATTTGCACAGAAGGTTCAAGTCAGCTTGGTACCAAAAAACTTTCCTAGGCTTCATGTCTTCCCCCTCTCCCATAATGCTTTGCCTTCTCTTCCTTCTCCAGATTTCCTTTGCCTCTTGTGAGCAATGCATCAGAAAATGACCTCATGATTATTTGCTTGCATTTTTGTCCTTCACCATGCTGACCATCAGGTCATCTGCCGTCGTCAAATTCCCTCTACACCCTGTGGATGGGGGGCAGTCGCTGGAGCCATCACCAAAGCAGTCATCAGAGTTTTCTGCTTAGTGTTTCTGCCCTACCTTCTGAACATGCTGACTTCCTTCCATGAGCTGTTTGTGGGCATGCAGCGGGATGCTGTAAGTGGACTGCCCCCTATTGCAGTGATATTTCCCCATCTTATCCCTGCCCACATTATCTACCCAGCTGTCAATTGCCCATATATTCAGTTCTTACCACCAGCAACAGTAAGCAAAGACCTGTCTCGCCAACATGTCCCTCCTTCCCTCAGAGAGGTCAGTAGGCATTAGCATCTTTATTTCTCCACTTCACTTTGCCAGCTCTGTCAGATGCAAAATCCTCTAATTTTACACTAGCTACCTGTGTCACAGTGCCTCAGTGCCAACAGAGTAGCCTAATGCTACTTGGAAAATTTTGTTTTAGAGCAAATGCGACTTTATTCTTTATTAATCATATGACTAACAGAAGGTAAAATCTTTGGAATTTTACTTACTGTTCAGTTACATTTTCCTTGGATTTTTGCTTTTGTTAGTTTTTCCTTCCAGTGTCATGTTTTTCGGTACCTTGTATGTTCTAGAGACAGTTGTTGATTGGTTGTTGCTGCTTCTATGTTTTTTTTTTTTACTTAGTCTGTTTAAGCTACTGGTTATTAATTCAGTGTTTGAGCTCATATGTTTATTTAGTACCCATACTTTTTGAAGGAAGACGGAACATTTTTGGTTTCAAAAAGTGCTCCAGATAAGATCACAATATACTGCTTCAGGGATGTCATGTTCTTCATGTAACATAGTTGGGGGACCAAAGTGTTTTTTTTTGTTTGTTTTTTTTTTTTTTTCATGTGATGGTTGCGTCGAGTATGATACATTTAGCTTTATGATACGCAAGCATAAGGTTATCTTAAAAGGAAATTTGTCCGGTGATGGTGAGGATGGAGGAGAGTCTTCCTCCCCTTTTCCCCAGTTTGTGTCCTACAGAGAATGCATTGAAAATAAACAATTTGTCCTATTCCCATTCATTTTCTCCTGCCTCTGTTAAGAATCTCTAAGATAGAGATTAGAGTCCACTCATAAATTACGTGGTGTTAATGAGTTCTGCCTCTCAGAAACACAAATCATTGTTGCCCTAGCTACATGGATTTAGCTGGCTTAATTCTGTTCCGCCTAGGCCTCCCTCTGAAAGGTCAGTGAAGTCTATATCTTCACAGAGGAGTGACACTGTGAGCATAAATTATTCAAAGATGATGAAGACCCTGTTGTAGCCCCAAGATAAGATGAGTCTCAGCCCATAACCCTCTGCCTGAAGGGAGGAAAGGAGCTAGTTCCCCCCTTAGTTTTTTTATCATTATGCCTTGTTTCTGCTTATTTCACAGAGGGAATTGAAAGTTTCCTGATGTCAATGCCAGCTCTTTGGGGGTTAGCGTTTATACCTTTATAAAGTAATCACTTAAGACAGAGGTGCAAACATTAACAGTCAAGAAAACAAATCATATTCATATATCTTCCTTTTACATGCATTATACGTCACATTTATTTTCTGTATTTATAACTGTCATCAGTCCATTACAAAATGTGCTTAATTCCTCCTGAAGATTATTCTGCATGTATTGTTCCCACAATTTCCATTTATTTGTATATAATTCTTCCGTTTTCTAAAGACTCCTCTTCCAGTTCTTTATCACCTTTATAATATTTTCAGTGTGCAAAGTGATAAGGAAAAAGGTTTGAATGAGTATGTTCCCTTAAGACCTCTGCTCAGGTCACGTGACTTGAACAGGTAACTTCAGAATCTTTGTATCTTTAAATAGTCTCAAACACTGTGTTAATTAAATCAGATGAAGCTCCAGGACTGGAGTGAAAGCGCTTATCTGTTTTACCTGGTGTTTTATTTTGCTGTTTTTTTTTGTTTGTTTTATTGCTTTTCATTAAAAAGTACTACATGTTATCTGCATCTACCATGTCTGACTGACTCGTTTTAATTTATTTGTGGAGTCAGTCTTCATCTGTTTGGCTTGGTTTTCTTCACTTTTATAATATTGAGTACTTCAATTACAGTTGATTTATACTTTGAATTTCATTTGTTTTAATAAATGCTTTTTTTTTTCAGCCAACAGAATTAAAGTAATAAGGCCTTACTATGTCTAAGCACATGGATCCTGTGCTGCAGCTCAAAATAATTATTTCCTGAGTTACAGCCATTTGCTCACCCAGTGTTTCTGCTAGAGTACTGTACAGGGAATTTTTTAAATCTGTTAACTCATTACACTCCCAAAATGTGTGTTCCCAGTTACCTTTTTCTTCCCCTTCACACCTCCAGCATTTGCGACCTACGTGAGGAAAAATTCTTTCAAGTCTGCTTGTTGTATAAAAATAGGGTCTATGACATTGGATCAAAAATTGATTTCATTAAATGGCTTTTACACCAGAAATGCCGTTGATAGAAATCGGTTTTGTGAGATCATGGTACAGTGAAGATAGGAAAATTTGCCTTTTCCTCACTGTTATGCGATCTCGGAGTTGGTATATATATATATATATATATATATATATATATATTTAGCAGGGGAGGGTATGGGAGAATTTCTATCAATGGCATTTTCGGTGTAAAAGCCATTCGATGAAATCAGTTTTCGATCCAGTGTCATAGACACTAAAAATACTGACACAAACACTTCCAAGCAAAAATCCCAAAACTTCTGCACCTTGTTGCATACTTGGGAACCATACATAAGTCCATCCATTGTTCCCTTGTAGATTGCTCTTTCCAATCTCTCGTTCCAATCTTTTCTAACCTCCTCTGATTTTTAGGTATTTATTTATATTTGTTTTTCAGGGTAGAATACTAATCTCCATGGACCATTTTCACACTCGGTCCATGTGTACATGGGTCTCGTTAAGTGACTTGCTCAGAGTCGCACAGTTAGTCAGTGGAGGCTGAGAGAATCAAACCTTGCACCACCAGAAACAATGAATTGATTCTTATAGTTATCGTGCAGTATTTTATATGCCCTGTTAGTCATCCCTTTTTTTAACAGCAGCTTCTGTTCTAGATTCAACTAAAAACTGTCCCAGAGCCATACCCTCAACGCCTTAGAGCAATAAATCTAGACAAAACCAAAAATAACTGAGGGTAAAAGGTCCAAAATAGGGACAAATTTTAAATATTACTCATATAAACTTAGAAAGTTGTTATAACAAGTTTTTGGTTTTCATGCATGTTCAGAATGATATGAAGTTTGAAACTCAAATATCTGTCTTTGGTGAATTCAGTCACTGATTTGCCAGAAAGCCACAAATTTTGAGGAACTGACTAGAAATATGAGGCAAAAATCTGGGCATTCTGATAAAACCAGATCAGATGTTTCACTTAGGATTCCCATATGCCTTTCTCTTTGCCTATACTCTATCAATCACTGATGGGGAAGGCAGTCTCTAATTTGCAGCCCAAACATCGTCTTGGCCTCATCCTACTCTGTTACCTTTCCCTGTCTAGTAAGTTACTTCCAATACCTTGCTTCTTTTGCCTGTTTTCTCCAGTAAATTCCAGCCCCCTCTTGCTTTTTTCTGTACTCCTAATTGCAGTCATCCCTGTTGGCAGAACCTCCTTTCTCCATTTCATGTTGCCTTAGTTCTTAGAATACATTCTGCTACTTTATGAATATTATATTCTCTATGGTAGTTGTTCTCCTTAAGGATTTGCATCCAAAATCCCACACTCTCTCCAGATGTCTTGAACCCCCCCCCCCCGCACTACATCCTTATCTTTCCATTTTGAATTATAACCTTCAGCTTGTGTATATATATATATATATATATATGTATATGTGTGTGTATATATATATATGTATATATATATATATATATATATATATATATATATATATATATACATATATATATATATATATATATATGAGCCCTAACTGTATAGCTCTGAAATATCCCTTCAAATTAGGTAATCCTAAACGCTTCGTTTTATTAGAAGAATCAGCTTATCCTGCTTAACTGTTGCCCTCTCCCCTCCAGCCCCCCAGTAAATTCCTTCACCTCTTTATTAATATTTGTCCACAGCCTATAATTTAGTTGATAAAAACATGCTTGACTTGTATATAAAACTAAAGGGACTAAAAATATTTTCTCTGCTTTTATCTTACTGTACATATCTATAAACAAGCACTTCCAGTTTCTTAGTTTTTATAGTATCTTTTGTTTAGATGTTCATCGTGTTTCACTGTTGCAGTCATTACACTTGGGTTATCCTGCTGGCAGGCGACCAGCAGCCGGCCCGAGTTCCAAAGTCTTGGTCCGGCGTCGTTTGCTGTCGCCTCTTCCCTGACGTCAGTGCGCCAGGGTAGTTTCTTCCCACATATCCTTAACTGCCATAACCAAAGCCTTTTTAATCCATACTGCTAAATACTTAATCTTATCATGTCTCCATAAATATGGGTTTTACTGAACCAATTCATGTGTGGGTGCATAATTTATGGCTATAGCCTTTGTTTTATCTTTATTAATTTTATATCCCAAAAAGACTTGAAACTTGCCTCAGAATGTCCCATAGCACTGATAAGTCCTTTTCTGGATTTATCAGTTACAAAATAATATCATCTGCAGATAAAACTAACTTTTCTTGATTACCATACCAAATATATCCTTGAATTTCTGAGTCCCTTGTTTTATTTGCCAGTGGCTCTAAAATAAAGCTAATAAAGGGGGAAAAGGACATCCCTGCCTGGTTCCTCTGTTCAAACATAACTTATCAGATAGGAAACCTCCCAATTTAATGTGTACCACTCCAGTTCTTCATGTATCCCCCAAATTAACAGTATTTTTTCAGGAGAATGCAAATGCTTCAGTTGTCCTGTTCATAAAATCCCAGCTTTCTCTGCATCAAGAATCACAGGCCTAAAGCAGATGCCCTATGCTGACAGTCTAAAAAACTCCAGCTAAACTCTGTCACATATCGTCTACTCAGGATCTCTGCTTAACATACAAGGCCATGTCAAACCCAGAGCTGGTGGACATGCTACACTTAAAGAAATCCCAAGCCCTCAGAGCCACACGCTCCAGGGATCTAAACCTTGTCATCACAATGAACAAAACATGCTGGAGGGATAGGTTCCTGACCCAGAGACTCCCCAGACTCTGGAAAAGACTGCCCATACGTGTCAAGCAGAACGCCTCTTTGACCCTCTTCAAAAGGAACCTTGACAATTGGATGGGAGATAGGAAATTCACCCCAGGGATCATGTCAGTCGCCCTGCTAGACAGGGGTCTAGGGAAGTAAATATTGTGGGAAGAAATAGCTAGGGAATTGTTATGGCTAGGCTTGTATAGGCCCTAGGGCCCGATAGCCTAGTACCAACCTATGAACCTATAAGACTCACCAACAACAGAGGTATTTTCTTATATCCCTCTGGATCATCTTTGTTCTATTAATTTAGTCAAATGTTTGCTTCCCCTCCACAAAACCACATTGATCCATATCTATCAAGCATGGCAACACCTTTTTCCATTCTTTTAGTTAGTATAGATACAAACATTTTATAATTATAGTTTAAAATTGAAATGGGTGTATATGAAGCTGGTTCTGATGGGTCTTTACTGTGTTTTGGTAATACAGCCACTACAGCTTTCTTCCAAGATGTTGGTTCTCCCCCCTTTTAAAATACTGTTAAACAAAATCTTCAGTTTCTTATATATGACCACACAAGCCGGTAATCCCAAAACTTTTATTAAACATAAAAAACTCTGTAGTGCCTCGGCCCACTGGCTTTCAGTGAGTCAGCAATTTCTTACATATTGGATTATTAAATACTTTCAGCAATTAGATTCAATTAAAAAATCCAATCAAATCATTCATACAATATTATAATAACAATTTCCAGTTATACTCTACATTCAGTCCAGCAGGTTTCAATGTTCCATATTTTAAAATATAGTTTCCTTATATAATACTTTATTTTTAAAACTAAACTATGTTGTGCTTTCACTTGCTCTAAAGTAGTACCCCTTAAACAATTACTATTCCCTCCATGTACTAAATTAAAATGTGCTGCTAAAAGGACTTTCACATTTTTTATTCTTTATATCTCTCAAATATTCTTGGAGTCTTATTTTGAAAGTCCATTCGCTTTCTCCCACATTGAAAAGATTACATGAACATCTCAGGGCATAAATAATTCCCTCCATGTTACAACAATAAGCATTTCTAGGTCTATATATAACATTATTAATATTACTAAAAAAACTAACTGCATATTTACAAACTGAGCAACCCCCACAAGCCAAATATCCCCAAACTTCTGGGTTCTATGGTTAACATAGGTTCAGGTAAAGAAAAATTACTATGAACTATCATGTCTTTAATAGTATGACCTCTTTTTAAAGAAAGAAATGGTCTATCAAATCAAATATTAGTAAAATCTGTATTCTTCAGGAGAAGCTCCAAAAAATATTATAATATCTACTATTTTTTTCAGTGAGAACATTATATATTGTAACAAAATAAATGTTCTTACTGTCTATTCCCACTTCCATATGTGGTTTAAACATATTTCTCTCTCTCTCTCTGTGCGAAGCCATTTCAAACTGCCGCTCACTTGTAATTAACCTATTGAGTGCTTCCAAAATAACTTCATCCTCATAAGCCCCTCTGTTTAAACATCCCACATGTTCTGAACAATTTTTTCCAAAATTTCAATATCATTACAAAGTCCACTTATATACAGTAATTTACTATAGGGCAATGACTTAATTAAATGTGGTGGATGACAACTTCTAACATCCATGTTGACCCACAATTTCAAATTTCCTATGCATGTTAGTGCTTAGACTACCATTTTTCATGGTCTTCCAATTCTACATCTAAAAATTTAGCTCTGTGCCCCTGTTGTACACCATCAAATTTTAAACCAAACTGATTATGACGGAACTCTTGTATACAAGTGTAAACTAATGTTTCATCACCTTTACATAAAAAATTAAATCATCTATAAATCTAAAATGCATAACTACATGATTCTTAAAGAAATCTAAATTATATAAATATTCAATTTCAAATAAACCCATAAAAAGATTTGCATACATGGGGCAAAAGTTTCTTTCCCTCCTAATCTCCAAAATTCCACAGCAATACCATCAATTCCTTGAGACTTTTCTGCAGATTGATTATACAACTCCATTTTTATCTCCTATCTTAACTGTTAGTTGTCGAGTCTTATCTACTTCTAACCTTGTGATAATTAAGTCTTTTGTAATTTTTTTCCATTTGTGCTCTTTCTTGATTTCCAGATTCCTCTGCTTTATACAAATTTTCATAAAACTTCTGAAATACAGAGCTAGGCTTTAAGAAATGGCAGTATATCAGCTCTCTGAAGCTTGCTGCCTTAGTGTTAGCTCTACCATCGGTACCAACTTTTACAATGCCAGTTCTCTTGGTGTTAATCTTTCCTTCAATCCTAGTGATTGGGGTTGATTATGTGAAGCCAAAGTCAGCAGCGATAACACTGGTGCCTCTCTAGGCCTTGGCTTTATCATTCTTCAATGCTTCAGTGCCAGTGAGGTCAGTAACACTAGACCCCCCTCAAGGTCAGGACTGTTCCCATTTAATGTCCGAATCATTTATCACCAGACCAGCTGTTTTTGGTGTCAGTAATTTAGACCATGACCAGGTTTTGGGCATCTGAGCTGGCACCAGTGCTGCACCCTGAAGTACTAGGGCCTGCTCCAGCTCCTTCTAAAGACCCTTCTCATTCCGAGCCTCTATCAGTAGTGAAGTTGCAGACTTCTGTAAGCATTCATCTGGGTTTATGACCATTTCCTTGCCCTCCAGTATCTCCCCTTTGAGGAGTTTGAGGAAGCAGTGATGCAAGGCCAGGCATCTTAATTCTCCTTTGGGAGTCAGTAGTCCTAGACAGACACAGATGATGAAAATGAATGGAATTTCCCCCTTTTTCCTCTAGGTGACCTGAATTTGGGATATTCTGGAGCTCATATGCAAGAAAGCAGTACGGTTGCATAACCTCATGACCACCACCACCACCAAAACCAATTTCCTCAAAATATTGTAGGAGACCTGTTGTCCTCCCATGTTAATTTGTCTGGTGATGTTCCATGCAGACAGAATTGTGTCATTAGTCAATACAACCCTGAAAGATCCCATTGTGGTGGAATTTCTACTGAAAAGACCTGACCAGATCCCTGACCACTTCAGGACTGGGACAGTTTGGTAAAGTCATCCATCGTAGACTAGATTGAAATGATATCATCCCTGAAAGCAAGCTTTTTTCACTGAGTCCTGTGATCCATCTTCCTGGCAGAGTTGAAGGCCTTGGTTTGCTTTGGGAAGCATGCTAAATTACTTAACACATATGCTAACGTTCCTGTGGGACCTTGTAAATGGCTTCATAATATGATGAAACAGTTACTGTACATTCACACCTCAAAATGAAACTGGTTTCTCAACTTGTATCTCTGATCTCTGCTTTGAACTGTCCACTCACTTGGTGCATAATACTACAGATGGCCTGGCAAGGGCAGGAGGCACAGGTGTTTCTATCCACAATCATCTGTTTGCAAGGAACAAGTTTTGCTGAACATTTTAAGGTGTCTTTCTGAAATGTTCCCTTTAGTGGGTCCAGCCTTTTCAGGCCAGATGTTTGAGAAAAAACTCCAAGAAAGTGAAAACAATAGCAGTGCTCTCTCAACTTTTGGCAGCCTTTTCCAAGCACCAGAGAGAGAGAGAGACCCTTCAGTAAAATTTGAGAGTCCTAAGCAAATGTGGTTGTAGTGTGTGTGTGCTCAGCAGCAACAAAACCAACAATATTTAAGGGACCAACATGACCATGGTTCTTTTAAGAAAGGATGCCCACTGAGAAGCAGTAATAGTCATCAGAACAGTGGGTGCAGTGATCTCCCATCAGGAGGATATCTCCAGCAAGACACCTTGAAGGCTCGCCAGACTGTTCTTCTCTAGAATCATTTAAGGGTCACCTGTTCCTCCAACTGTTTGCATGGCTGGCCATCACATAGGCAACATGGGCAGAGGCTAGGGTATCCAGAAGCTAAAAAATCCTCTTCCACACCCTGCCTTGGCAGCGTTTTGTCCCATTGCTAGATGTCCCAACCTATCAATGGAAATTGGCTCAAACAGAGGTAGTCTTTCACTCAAAAAAGAACAGTCCAGCAGGTCCCATGAAATCAGATAGAGTGTGGATATTGTTTTAGATTAGTATAACTTTCCTTATACACAGTAGCCTATTGGCTGCTCCAGGGTGATCTGTTTCATACTTTTCAGGCCATGAAATTACAGTCCTATTTGACCTCCTATTTCATTGCAAAACCATTAGCTGTACAAGCACCCGTTTTAGGGATCTAAATTTGCATGCAACAAATTATACTCGCTGGAGAGACAGGTTCCTAATGGCATATGGATTAAGTTACCACTACAGATCAAGCAAAGTACTACTTTAAGGCTGATCACAATGATTGGATGATTAGATGTAAATTTACACCAGGGTTACATTGTATGGCACTGCCTGATTTGGGAGGTATGCGTTAAGTGTTTAAAAAAGGTTGGCAAGAATTTTAAATTGTATCAATTTAAAGGTGTATATGTCTAAGCCTGTTATGATCACTTGCACAGTCTTGTTTCTGTGTTCCCTTTTGTGATTCCGAAGAAAACAAAGAACCTCAGACCGGTATTATATCTGTTAATCTGAACAAGTTTATCCCAAAACAGACATTCCAGATGGTCTCTGTGCAAACAGTTCTCTCTTGCTTGGCAAGAGAACACTGGATATGCTGTCTGGAACCCAAAGAGTCAAGGAGGTTCTTAACATTTCTAAGTCGAAACCAGACATGACCAGTTTTATGCCCTTCCATTTGGTCTTAGAAGAGCATTCAGTGTGTTCACCAAATGTATGGACATTTTGGCATCTCACCAGAGACGAGGAAAAATGTAATCTTTTTTTCAAACTTTAACAAACGCATGACAAACTTCAAAACAAAAGGTGACTTTTATTTTATAATGATGTACAAATTTCTCCTAAGCTTATTATTAGCAAAGGTCTTCCATTGGTAGGGAAAGCCTTACTGCAACCTTTTCTCCTCCCTAAACAGTACCAAGTACAGCAGCTTATTTTCCCTAATTCCTGTTCTGGGGCAGTGGCTGAGAGATGCTGTAGTCCAGATTTGGCTCCATGACACCTTTATGCCTTTTCTCTTTTTCATCTAGTACAAACTTCATTCAGAAAGTGATGATCAAAAAGTACAGTCATTTTCATAACATTATTTCTGCTTCTTTAGGTTTGGTTCCTACTGCTGTAACCTAACTTTCTGGAAAATCGTCCTTATTTCTGAGGCCTCCACAACCGTTCTGAGTCATGCTTCTGGCAAGTCTAAACTGGACCTTTGTTTCATAAAGTTAGTTACCTGGTGGCTCCACTTCTAATACTGGCCAAGCATATACTGTATGCTTACAAATAGTTGTCCAAATCCTAACCTCTGCCCAAGGATTCAACACAAGGAAAGTAGTCAGAAGTAAATGGCATAGGTTTATGATGTGGACTCCTTTAAAAGTCTGAATATCTTTTCTATTCCATTTCTCACAGTAGTAGATATTCCTTCCCAAATCTTCAATTCCAAGCTTAGTTTTTCTTCTTTGAAAGATCATCATTCAGCTGTATCATATTGTCAATAAGGCTCCCATAGTAACTTTTTAATTTAACTAAAAGTATGTAAGGCTCCTTGAAGATGCAGTTTCCTTATAAAGAAGGAAGAGTCCCATTCCCTCAAGAAACTTGACCTTCTTTATGCAAATAAAGTGATACTACATCTGTTCAAACAAGCCACCTTAATGGAGTAAAAATATTTTTCTTGAAGAATTATTTTCTTGGTGGTAGTCAATTCAGCAAGATGAATTCTGAGCTGCAAGCTCTTTATATTGAGCCTACCTGTTTGACCTTTGATAAAGAAATAGTTTTCTTATGTAGCAGCCCATTATTTCTGTCCACAGTAGCCAGATGGAGTAAGCTGCACTAGTTGATAATGTCTTCCACCATTCTTTCCTAATTTCTCAAATGTAGAAGAGTGTTTTCTTCATTTGATATTAATAGACAGCTGCAGTTTTCCATTCATAGTACAATGGCAGCTAGGAAGGATAATCCTACATCACATGGACTAGGGCAGAAGTTTTCCAATATTACAGTGGGAAGGAGCATCACTAATACGAAGTTCTGCCATGACAAATATGTAAAGGGTGTGAAGATTCCTTAAACTGCTCATTCTACCAGAGCTGTGGCCACGTCTAGGACCTTTGTCACTAATATATTGTAGGAAGACGTGTACACCACCGCATCGCATAGGATTCCAACCTAGTCCATCCAAGAAGTTGTTCTGGAGACTTTTTCATACAGATTGAAGAAGATGGCTCAAAATGTCGTGGATATGAAAGTTGTACAGTTACCATAATGCTCACTGTAGATGATGTGAGCACATCCTCTTCAGTACACCATCCCTTCTTCCCCTTCCTGTTTTTATTTATTTATTTTTAGGGGAACTCTAGAGGAGTGCGAATTGAGAGTCAACCTGGGTATCATTTAGCTCTAAGTAGCATATTCAAAGTTCTGCAGAAGAACGATAAGCAGAAGGTATAATGGGAGCTGGGGAAGAGCTGTAGCCATGGGGTTGATGCCAGCTGAGTTGAACACGTGGTTTAAGTGCTAGAGGTTGAAGATATTGTGGACAGTTAGATGCATCATTATGGTAAGTATGTAACTTCCATCAATTTATTGTTAGATGCTTCACATCCATTATATGACTAATTCATGAAGTATAGGTTGAAATTGCATGATATTACAATGTAGTATATTGGTGGTATTGGGCAGTAGTCATTTTTGTGGGTTAGTGAATGGATAAATTCTGTATTTTTGGGCTTTGTATATGTCTTACAAAGGTGAGTACTCATGGATGGCTCTTCCTGTGGCCTTTTCCGTGATGTCTGCATGACTCTGGAGCTGTTCCCTGTTGATGACAAGGTTCCAAGTTACTTCCCTGACATTTCTTTTGAAATCCTGCCACCTTTTGTTTTGAAGTTTGTCATGTGTCTGTTAAAAGTTTGAAAAAAAAGATTATATTTTTCTTACACACATTTATCTCAATATTTACATTAATGCTGCGCATCTTGCATGCTCATCATACCTTATATTCACATTTACAGTAAACTCTCGGTTAACCGGCACCCATGGGGATTGGTAGATACCAGACAACTGTATTTTCTGGTTGCTTAAAAGTTACTATTAAAAATAGGCCTGACTAATACTGTACCCTATACTATTGTTTGGTTTGACTTGTTCTCAGTTTGGGGAGAGAGGTGAATTTATTCCTATCTTCCTTTTTAAAACTCTAAAACTCTAAAAATGTATGGTATGTTTCTGAGAGGGGGAAACAGTGCAGCACATGAAAATTATACTGTATTTCTTCAATATTTTTTGCTGGCTGCTTGAGAGTGCTGGTTACTTGAGTTCTGGTTAACTGGGAGTTTACTGTATTTATTTCAGGTATGTGAGTTTTGAGTACTGTGTAAAGTAGCTGTATATGAAAATATTTAAAATTATTTCTTAGTGCTGCTTTGGGTAGGATAGGGCTATACTTTTCTGTGTGTAAAATATATGTTATACAGAAACATTTGCACAAGTATACATAATAATTCTAATAAATTATAATTAATGTTGCAAACTGACTAATACTTTCTTATGTATATCCACAGGTCTTCGACAGTCGACCAGTGCTTGGTGTTTGCCTAAAAGTAAGCAACCATTCATTTTTTCCTTTTGGCACAGTGTATAGGAAACAGATGAATGGGCTATAAAATTGCAGCTGCCCTAGCTGCTGTTGTGTCTTTCGGCTTTTCCTGGTTAGGGGTTGCCACAGTGGAACTCCGGTCCGCTAATGATTGGCAGTAGATTTTTACATGCTGGCTTGCCGGGCCTAACGCACAACCTTCAACGAAGGAACGCCCATTCACGCATGTAGTGGTTAATATTTTAGAACATCAAATCTTTTTTTGACAAATTGGGTTAACCTAGGAAAGGAGTCATTTTGATACCTTGGTGCTTTTCCAGACAGCCAGAGCTAAAGCAGGCATTGATTTATAAAGACAACTTTGCTTTACTGTACCTCTCAACTATTCACTAACACAGTGGGAAAAACCTGGAACCTGCTTCCAAAGGAACTCGCATCTCTTTCTTCCACACTGCTTTTCAAAAAATACCTTAAAGAATACCTTACTACACGCTGGCTATGTCCCTGCTCTAACCCTGACTAATATCTTAATCCCCATCTCACTCTCCCTAGACTTTACTGCTCTGTTGTTCTTTTACATTTACCTAGGTTAACCAGTAAACTTGCCTCTAACAGATTTCCTTCCTAGTACTTTAATAGAGTTTTCTTATTCTAAATATGCTGTTCTCCACTGTACTAGATATAAATTATAAAGTCTGTACATTTGTGAAAAAAAAAATAATTTTTCACTTTTTATTTCTGTTTGCTATTTGCATGTAATTATATGATATGTCACTGCCTATGCTTGGAGCTTTTCTCCCTGGGCCTCTACTGAAAATGGACATATATCCAGTTAGACTAGCCCGGTCAACAAATGTAAAATAAAATAAAAAATAAATAAAACTTTTTGTCTAAAAAAAAACACTATAACCTTTCAGTCAAAATACTAAGTCAACAAAAGTTTGGTTTATTAGCTTTCAGAACTAGAAAACTGTTATAGGGAGATGTATAGATCCTGTTTGGACTGCAGCTCATCAGATGTGGAAAACATTGATGTATAGGTTAGAAGTACTGTGTAACAGTGCTTGGTTCTTGGCTGGGGTTCCATTTATATCTAATCTGTTTGTCCTTCCTGTGTTTGTGTATGTTTCCTCCTACACTGAGGAAATGTCACAGATTAATTGGAAATCTTCCAAATTGCCAATAAGTGAGGTGTGTGTGTGTGTGTGTGTGTGTGTGTGTGTGTGTGTGTGTGTGTGTGTGTGTGTGTGTGTGTGTGTGTGTGTGTGTGTGTGTGTGTGTGTGTGTGTGTGTGTGTGTGTGTGTGTTCTGTGTGTGTGTGTGTGTGTGTGTGTGTGTGTTCTGTGTGTGTTCTGTGATAGATTGGTGCCCTATCAAGGATCATTTTCCCAGCCCAGCAGAGCACTGAAATCGGCTCTGGCACACCTGTAGACCCTGAACTGTATAATTCGCTAGTGATTGAATGAATCCCTCAGGCTTTTTCTTTGTTGGATTGTACTCTGGTCACTAAATAAAGACATTACCTAAGGAAGAAAAATCACTGACTGTGCTTTACTGTACCTCTCATTGTCTGGAGTGCATTATTTTCACTGACTAAGAAAGAGAGAGAACAGACTCTGCTTATCACTTTTCTTTCCCAGAATCTACAGATAGAGCTTAGTTTGATGACCATTTTAAATCTCAGGAAGTGGAGACCGAATGACCAGGAATCCAGAGTCAAAATGTACTAAGACCGAGAGATTATTTGTTTCTGGAATATCCACTTTTCTCTGAGGTACGATGATTTTTGAGTTGGTATATAAAAGTTTAGGGTGGTCAGGGCTTGCACCTCACAACTGGGGTACAGCAGGGGGGTGCTTGTTCCACTGCAAAAAAAAAAACAAGTTTAAAGGAGAGGAACAATGTTTGATATTCCCCTCCTCTCCGTTTTCCACTCTTTCATGACACAGAAATCCAAGCCTTGACATTTCAGTACGGAGATGCTTAGTTCACATTAGTGGTCTCCAGCTACTTGCTAAATATTAATTATTTTGATTCAGTTGACATGTTTTGTGCAGCAATTTCTTTTTTAATTAAAATTCGAAATTTTTCGTTGAGGAGTTGTTTTTACATTCAGTAAGACTGCCTTATGGTGGAATCACTCTTCCATTCCTTGCATGGGTAGCCAGAAGATGGCCTCCTGTGATAAACATTCTTTCTGTATGTCTTTCCTGGTAATTGAACACCATGCTGCCAGATGAAATTTGCAGGTTGTTCAGCAGTACTACACACTTTTGTGTTGCACTCAGGGTTTCAAATTCCCTTTGAATTTGAAAAATTAGTTTGAGGTGAAATTCCACTCCTCCACACTCACCCATACCGAGGATTTCCCTTACACTCATCCTTAGTTAATATAATCATATATGAAGTCTTTACACCTCAGGGTTACAGGAGTTTCCCCTGCAATCACCTCATTGAAAAACACGGCATGTTTTACACTCAGAAAATATTGCACAAGTGTCTTTCATATACCCAGCTACAAATTTTTGGAAAGCAGATGCCCACCATACACCAGCTCACCTAATGGTCGGCCTCTAAGTCCATGTTGGGTTTGTTAAAGAAAAAATATTATGAGAGGAATTGCTTCTTGTCATTCTTTTGCAAAGAAGCCTCATTCTGAAGGTGGTGCTTTTTAGTAGAGTGCCATTGGTGGAATTTAAAAAAGTCCACCACATTTGAAGAAACATATCTGATGCAGAATGATCAGACTTAGAAAACTGTGCTGATATTGGCTTCTCATCCATTTTATTTGCAACTTTGTATCTGTGGCATTCGTCCTAGTTCAGAGTAACTGGCCTCTGTCTCCTATGTAACCTGTGTCTGAACATTAACTGCATTTGATTAAATAAACCACATTTTTGGAAGGGTGCATATATTAACCCTTTGCTTTGAAACTTCTTTTCTGTGAAATTATTACACTGCAAACTGTCAATGTGACAGGTTTTGCATCTTGGATGGTTGCAGGGGTTTATGCCATTGTGCACTATGTTCTGCTATGGTTTGTGTGCTTTTGACAAGATGATTCTTTAGATTTGGTGGCTGTTTAAATGACAGCATGTAGTTTAAATGACAGTATTGGAAGTACTTGAAAATGTTTCTCAGCTTGCCGTCCTGACTGAACATTGGTTGGAGGTACCTTATGATTTTGTACATTTTTTAAGTTCTGGATGATATGCTGTCACTAATGAAACTCTGTCACATGGGTTCTCTCTTTATATTGAAGCAGCTGTTCTAGTGATAGCTGTATCACTGTATCTACAAGCTCTGTTCCTGGCAGAGTGATCTTGAGGAAACATGACCTCTTTCACCCGTGCCAACTATCTGCCTCTTTCTGCCTCACTAGAACAAATGCAGTTTATATTGAAGTACTTGACTGTAAATGACTGACTGACTTTGTGTTGCTGGGATGATTACTGCTTCTGTGCAGATACATCTGTCTCTCATTTGGTTTTCTGTAGAGACATGTCTGTAATATCCCATTTTGTATAGTAACCTTACTATCAAACAAGGTTGCATATGAAGTCTGGTACTCCATGTAGAGTTTAATAGATGGATGAATTCTGTTAAGTCCTTGGTGGCAGTCCTTGAGGGAATCGATGCTGTGTGTGTCCAGGTTATAAATAAGTCGGTAGAACAGAAATAAGCAAATGGCCTGTGTGTATGCAGTTTTGTAGAAATTCTTCCTCTTCTAGGTTTGCTTATTGTGGAGCCATTCAGGTGCCCATTGCAGTGCCCATAATGTTTACCATTAAAGGTAAAATTGCCATTTCACAAGTATAATTCTTACATAGGTTCATAGGCAAGTACTAGGCTAGCTGCTCTTTTGGGATAATTTCAGCCTAGCTAGTTTTCCTTTTGGTATTAGATTGGCCTTATCTGTCCCATAGTTGACAATTATATATCACCTGTAGTGAGTATTTCTGGGATCCATGTGTGGGATGAAGCATTTAGGAGCTGCCTGTGTGCAACAGTAGTACCCGGAGCAGTCCTGGGTAACTTTTCTGCTAACTTTCCATGGACCCAAGTTACACTTGAATATGGACAGTGAGCTTTCTTTTTCATGAATGGGAAGTCTGTTCCAGATAGTAGCATCCTCTATGAGGTATACCTGTCCCTCCAAACTCTTCTGCTGTTCATGATACAGAAGAAGTTTAGATACTTGGACCAGGTATTTCTGATGTCATTTGACTTGCTGATGTATAGTAGGTCCATCAGTACTGGGTTCAGAGGATGCCTTGTATGCCAAACATGGGTAACCTCTTAGTCTATAGGATACCAGGTATAGTGACAGAGCTTTAATTTGGTCAATATAGAACTTATTGTTTAGGCCTTGTATCCTTTTATTAATGTATCCCTGTGTTGCATATGTCTGGATTTATACATATGAAAGGAGGCATTATACTCGATGATTGGCCTAATAAGAGCACACAGTAAAGGCAGACAATGACCTCTCTAGATCTAGACACAATCCCTTTGTTTATAAACTGTGCAATATAGAAGGACTTTCCTAAAACAGTGGACACATGTTGGTTGAAAGTTAGGTCACTCTGCACATAAGTTCCCAAATCTCAAACAACTGGATCAACTCTTGAGGTGTATTGTCAATGTGGTATTTTCCCAGAGTAGAGAACTTCCCAAAGGATACAATATCACATTTTTGTCGTTCGTTTTTTTACATGATTTGGCACCAGTTGCAAAAAAAAGCTGACCAGCTTATGAATCTGGTTATGTTCCTCAAAGGATCCACAAGATAATTTAGGTCATTCCCAGGATAAAACACGTAGACCCTGTTTTGAAGTTTATGAATGATTGGACTTTTCTGAGTAGAAGGAAAGATCAGATATATAAAAGACAGAAAGCCAGCCTCTAGCTAAATCCTCTTTATTCACATATTTTTTTTTCGTATGAAGGAGTGTTTTCTCCTTCCCTGAAGATCCAGCCTTTAATAATTTATTGAGGAATGTTGGGGAGATCAAGGGATCTGATATTGGGAGACCTCTGCTGTGCCTTAATTGTTGATATTTTCTGTTCTGTTTTCCTCAGTCGGGCTATGTTATTTCTTTGTGCACGCCACCTGTAGATGCATGCCAACATGTCACATACTAGCTAGGAGCGCATGCTTAGCCACTGAACCTATCCGGTATCTTTAACCACATGCGCAATTTAAATCTCGATCCTGACATTCGTTAAGATAAAGTCCATCCATTCAGTGTCTAAGTAGTACAAACCTACAGAGTTTGTTTGCATCTGTCAGATCAAGAGCCAAGACTTAAGATGGCACTTCCTATAATACTTCCTTTTGTTTACCAGGCAAATCATACTCGCCCATGCAAGACTCCTTATTAGTGGAGGCCATGGGAGAAAAGTCATATACAGAATACAGTAGAAATAGAATCCAAAATACACTGAACATAATATATTTAAATGTACACAAGTTAATAAATGTGGACAAGAGTGGTGGTATAGAGTTTAGACTAAGAATTGGAAAAATTTAAAAAACAAAACAAAAGTCAGTTTAATAAATGGGACATTGTAGAAAATTAATAGCGATAAAGTAACGTGAAAGTATGGTAAAGGGGCAGATTCCAGTATAGCAGTAGGTAATTGGTTAGAAATAAATGGCAAAATTTAAAGAAATAGAGTGAAAGCTATAAAGATAATGATAAAAGTTAGAGATCAGAGCATATTAATATGGAGAACAAGAACACAGCCAGGATGTTATCAAGTGTTTCTTTAGCTTTAGAAACTTGATATTTATGTAATGGTGACAGAGGGGTTGTTTTAAGCTTTTGATACGTATGTAGAACACACGGAATTCCTGAAACGGTTATGAGATTTTTGGACTGAGACCAGAAATGCATACTTTGAGCAAAGGAGTCTGGATGAAGGGTGCTACTGAATAAGAGTTTTAATAGCTGGGCATTTATCCTGCTGATAAAGGGCACTGAGGGAAGTGTTTAGTTGAGAATATGAGGAAATTGGAGAATTCCAACTACTTAAATATTTTAGTTCTGATACTGGTGGTTTTGCAACACATTGTGTCTGCAGAGTTTGGCAGTTTTATTGTAGCATTGCTCTAATTTATTAATCTGTACAGCATGAATATTTGTAAGAATCAGAGAGACATAGTAAGCTACATAATAGATGGGACATTGCTGTAGTACTATGTGGGTATTCATTGGTGTTATCAGAGGCTGTATTAAGGAGTGCTTATTTGTAGTATTTTGATTAAGTTTCAGATGCGAGTAGTAGATCTGAGTATATCTCTCACTCAACAAACCTTCACCTCTGTCGAAACTGGCTCCCTGATAACCAATTAATACTAAATCCAAAAAAAACTAAACTCCTTCTCTTCTTCCCTAAAACACTCGCCCAGCACAAACCCTCTTTCTCTATCACCTCTCTTAATAACACCATCATACTACTTTGAGTAATTATTAATGATGAACTAAAATTTGATACTCATATCCAACAATGTATAAAAAAGACCCACCAGAAACTTGGACTTCTCTATCACAACCAGAAATTTCTGTCGCCTTCTTCCAAACCTTCCCTCGCTCAGTCCCTTCTTCTACCCTGCCTTCTCTATGCTGCCCCTGTCCTTACTAATGTTCCAACTTCACTTATCACTAAACTAGAACAAACTTATTTATTATTTTATTTATTTTACATTTGTTGACCGGGAGTGTCTGACTGAGCCAAAAGCCCTTTTTCAGCAGAGGCACTGGGAGAAAAGCTGGAGAATAATTCAAACAATTTTACAATTACAATGCAGTTTAAGAACTAATACAGTAATCATTAATACTTGGAAGACAAAATCAAAATAAAATGCCAACAGTACTGTGTTATAATTTCAGATAAGATGACTAAGAAGTTACATGGGAAGCAAAGGTATTTGATGTTTGTGCTTGTTATGTAATGCATGAACTGTACCAGTATCCAGGGAAGTATAAGCAGCTTAAGAATGAGAAAGAAAGTGAAGAGGTTGATAGGAGATGAAGGAAGGAATAGATAAATAACGATAGAAGATGATTATGAGAGAGAAAATTAAGTAGAGAAAAGAATGATGGTTAGTTTGTTAAAAAGGATACATTCAGGGAGGCTGAGAACAGCTGCAAACCCAGTGCCTTATAAAGTACTATTTTGTGACTAATTTAAATTGTTTGGGATGCATTAGGGATCTTATTTCAAGTGGAAGTTTGTTCCTTGCTAAAGATGGGTGGTAGCTGTATATGTTATATCTGGTTTTGGACTTAGGTTTGTATATTTGTAATATATCTTGGGTTGAGCTCCTGACTTGCCTTGTGGGGGAATAGTGGGAGATAAGGGGGCTTAGACCTGGACAGAAGGCTGGCTGATAGAGAATGGAGTATATGATTTGGAGCTGGGAGAGGAAAAGCTGGTGAGGTAGATAAAGCCAGTTTAGGTATTCTAAGGAGAGATAGCTGTGGGATTTATAGGTTTGTTGAGCTGCAAATCTAGCTATCTTGTGATAGGTTGACTCAAGCTTAGTAAGTAGTGTGAAGTTGAGATTAGTAAGTATTTGAGAACAATATGTTAAGCATGGGAGAAGATAAGCATGTGTGAGTGTAATCCTGGCTTCACTAGTGAACATTTTTGTTTATTTCTGTACAGTAGTCCTAGTTTCTAATGAGTTTTTCTAATGCAGTTATTTATGTGATGGTCATATTTCAGCTGATCATCAATGGTAATGCCGAGGAGTTTTGTGCTAGATTCCACTTCAATAAGAGTATTATTTAGGGACTTTATGGTGAAGGAAGATTTGATGTGATTAGCGTTTTTAAGGGAAAGAGTAACAGTTTTGTTTTTTTAGGGTCAAGGATGATGTGATTATTGGAGAGCCATGTCTCAACTGAGTTGAAGGATGACCGAGTAGCTGTTAGAAGCTCAGAAGGAGAGTTGGCAGTGGTGATGACTGTAGAGTGATCAGCGTATTGGACTATGGAAGATTGTGTGCACGAAGAATAGAGTAAGTTGGTGAAGATATTAAAAAGTAGTGGTCCAAGTATGGAGCCTTGGGGGACACCCATTTTTACTGCAAGGGGAGTAGATGGTGTAGAGTGCCATCTGACTGATTGCAGCCTGTCAGAAAGATAGCTGGAGAACCATGCAACTGCATCTGAGGAGAAGTTGAGGTCAGATGGTTTGTTCTGTAGTAGAGAGTGGGAAACTGTCAAAAGCCTTTGAGAGGTCAAGAAATAGACAAGGAGATAAGTTTGTCATCATTGATGACTAAGGAAATAGTGGTGAGAAAGGACAGTAGAGCTGTGGTGGTACTATGTTTAGGTCGAAAGCCATGCTGTGAAGGAGTGAGTAGTTTTTCCTGTATGAGATATTGCATAACTTGTGTATGTATGCATTTTTCTAAGACTTTTGATGGGGGGGGGGGGGTAGCTATAGGCCTGAAATTTGAGATTTCAGAGGAGTTATTAATAGGTAGAGTGTAGAATTGTTTCCAAACTGATGGAATTTTAGATTCACCGATGGAGTGATTGATTATGATAGATACAGGCAGAGCAAAAGAGTGGGCAGCTATATGGAGAAAATATGAAGGGATATTGTCAGCAGATACAGAGCATGGTTTTAATTTGGAGAGTATATTTTTAATGTAAGTAGTGGGAACAGGTTTAGGGGAGAAAGTGTTAGTGGAGTTGGTAGTAAGAGAGGGTTCAGAGCAGTTAGGAGGATTGGTATTGGAAGAGTTGGGGTTAGGGTTAAATAGCTTGGATATTGATTCAACAAAATAGGTATTGAATGCGTTAGCTGTCACTTCAGGAGATTTCTCTGGGCATGGATTGGGAGAAGTAGGGTTACCAAGGTGTAGTATTTGGTTTATGGTATTCCAGCATTTTTTAGGGTCAGATTTTAGAGTTGTTAGGAGGTTGTAGTAAAAATCTTTTTTGTCTTTATTGATGAGTTTTTTTTTCTGGTTTCTAAGTTCTTTATACCTTTACAAGTCGGCAAGAAGTTTAGATTGTATCCATGTTTTCCAAGCCTTATCTCTGGTTTTCATAAGGGAGTGAGTAGTTTTAGATAGCCAAGGGGATACATTAGTTTTTATCCGTACTTTCCAGAGTGGGGCAAGAGATTTTAAGATGTTAAAGAAAGTTGGGTTGAAGGCTTGGACTGCTTCATCCAGTGGGAGCTGGGTTAGGAAGTTCCAATTAATTCTAGAGAGGAGGGTATTAAATGTTTCTGGGTTGAAGTTGGAGAGTTTACGACATGAGATGAATCTGTGTGGTTTAGATAGATGGTAGGTATACCTGAGCACTTTAATTGGTGAGTGGTCACTCAGGGTGTCGGGGAGTGTTTCTGGACTGTGGTATTTGGAGGGATTTGAGACAAGTATCCAATCTATGAGGGCGCTTAGAGAGTGAGAGTTATTTGTATGGGTTAGTTGAGAGATTAGTTGTGTAAATCCATGTAGATTTATATGATGTGAAGAGATAGGGTTACTGAGGGCTTGCCAATTTATATTTATGTCCCCAAGGAGGATGGTTTCATTAGGGAGATTTTGAGAGAGATATGAGAGAATGTTTTCCAACAAGGGGATGTTGTCCCCAGGTGGAATGTAGATGGCAACTACGGCCACACCTGAAGCAAGCCATGTTCCAAAAACAATCTGTGAGTGCAATTTTAGTAGAGAAGAAAGATATTTGACAAAATGTAGGTGAACAGAAAGTTAACTTTCCCTTTGCTACTTTCCTGTTTTCAAGAGGGTCATGTTATTCATAGAGAAGGGTTGTAACAGTAAGCATTATCCCACACAATTGTGTGTTGATTGTGTTAGATTTTAAATTATTGGAAGATGAATATTTAGAGGCAGGATGGGGGAGAGTGGAAAAAGAAAGGTCAGGTAGCTTGAGGGCTAGGCGTTCATGATATTGTGCTCACTGCTGCTGGGTAGTCTTAAAAGAAATCACTGTCTTAAGTGAAAAAGAAGGTTTCAGTTACTTATAGTAGATTGATGTATTTTTCAGTCTTTATAGCAGTCTTTTGGGTAGGTGGAAGCTTGCCGTTTTGGTACTGTGGTCGTTCTTGCTACAGGAACATAAGCCCACAAATGGGCACAGGGTAATCTGCCAGTCTTCCTGGTTGAGAGGGGAGCTAGGAGGTAATGAGGGAAAACACAAGACAGAAATAATAGTTAAAAAGGCATGCAGGGAGGGGATTTGATATCAGACAAATCCTAAAAGCTTAATAGAGCGGCATCTTTACACTCGAACACAGCACTGTGCAGTGTCTTCCTGATGGAGTCTCAGGCTATGGAATTATAAAGTGGTAGCCTTTACAGTCAATTGACTTCTAGCAATGACAAAAATTACAGGAGCCTGATAACAGAGCCAAGATAATTCCAAACCAGCTAGGAGTAATAACACAGCCTACCACAAATAGCTAGGTTTGCCTTTAATCTCCCCTTTAAATCCCATCACTGTCTCTCCCTTAAATCACTCCAGTGGCCAGAATTCTCTAAACAACTACTTCTACCCCAACTTCACATTACACACACTATCCTGAATGACCCCTTTTCCTGCCCTTCCAGCAAACACCTCCCTGGCGTATATAAAACCAATAAAAATATAGGAAAGTCTCTCTACAAATACTCTGTTGCACATGCTCAGAACTCACTTCCTCAAAACATAAGAAGCATTCATCAAAAACACCTGTTCAAAAAAGAACTTAAAATTTTACTTCAGAGTACATGGTCCTGCCCTTGTCTAACCCGCCACTTGATCTAGCCCCTTCTTGTCTGAACTTTAACTCCTTTTCCCTATTCTTCTATTTGCTTCCATGTACTTGCCTAATGTACCTCCCTCTCCCCTCACTTCCATACTATATATATTCATATATATCTTTATTAAAAAAAAATGATTGAGTGGTTTATCTATTTGTATGTACTTCATGTATGATATTCTTTAGACCTGTCAATTGTTATTTAACTGACTGTATGTACAGATATTCGCAGTTGATTTTCTTATCATGTTTCATGGTGGTTTTAATTTTTTACTCTTATTTTTATTTTTGATCTGATTTCTATTGTAAAAATATGTAATACTTTTGTACTCGGGTCTCCACTGAAAATGGGCCCTTGGCTCAGTTGGACTAACCTGATTAACAAGTGTCAGTAAATAAATAAATAAAAGAAATCTATAACCACCCCTAGTAGTTTGGTGAAAGACATCACTTTAAGATAGATTATTTGAGGAGAGAATTCCAAAGCAATTCTGTTCATTGGAGTGTGATTTTGGGATAAAGAATAATGATTTGGTTTAATTAGGATTAAGGCATAAAAGAGCATGATCATATTATGACTCAGTGGGTACTTGTGGGAAAAGCACAAGTTGAAAACTGCCTTTAGTAGTATCATTTTAATCTGGTCAACTGAAGAGAAGGAAGGGACAGCTACAGGTCCACACTGCATATTATAGAATGAATGCTGTTGGGCCTGCTCAGCAGAAGGTTTTGCTGGAAGGTCTCGAACATACTACTGAGCCCTTGCTAGTGCACTATAAGAAGGCAGATGATACAGAAGATCTACATTGAACATTCCATCTTTGAAGTGAGGCTGTTCCACCAGACAACCTCACTGCCCTTTAATGTGACAGCCTAACTGTCCTTGCATGTTGCCTTCTTCCAGTCTGCTGTGAGTGGTTGAGATCCTGCCCATCATTTGCTTCTGAAAGTGATCAAAAACATACTTAAGGCATGGGCATCTTTGAGGTTACATCCAGTGTTGTCAGCACAGGCTACCCTACAGTCATGTGGCACAAGGTTATGCATAACTGGACTGCACGTACGGAACAGTCCTTTAAGTCACCCAGAGTGTGCTTGGTGATGGCTTTTCAGGAAAAAGGACGCTTCTCTCTTGTTCTCCTCCCAGGCTTAGCAGGTGAAGGGGAGGGCATCCACTGAATGCTCCCTCTCAATCAAAAGTTGCTGGACAGGCTGAAGCATTGGATGTCAACAGATGGCCATTGCCTGATGGGATTTGTTCACATAAGTATAATGGTTCATCAGAAAAAATATGGGTTAGTGCCTAGGCTATGCCTTTTGCAAGGATGCCATAGGAAATTCTGACTACCATAACTGTGATTTTCACAATAACAGAACTACAGAGTTGAATGAGGAGGAGATATATACCAAGTCTAAAGTTGCAGCACCTTGGAGTAATCCCCCCCTGTACAAAAGTTCTGAGATCTCAGAATAAGCATACACTAGTAGTAGCAGTGTATGTATCCCCCCCCCCCAAGTCGGTCTTGAAAGGCATAACAGATGGATGTTCATCATGTTTCACTGTTGCAGTCATCACCTGTGGGTTATCCCTGCTGTGGTAGCCCTTGGCCGGCCCGAATACCAGAGTCAATGTTTTTCAAGCGTCGGCTGCTGTCACCTGTAGTCTGACATCAGGTCATCAGTGCTATAAAGCAAGGCAGCCGACGCCATTGCATCAGTCTTTCTTGCCATGGAGCCCATAGCAGAAGCAGTTCACAAGTGTGCCAGTCAGTCGCTACCAGAGTTTGAATTTCAGCTGAAAATGTCTAAAGCTAAGTACACCATTGGGGATCTTTTTTTCTTGCACTAACCAATGTTCGAAAAAGTTAATTGTCTTGCCTGTGGAAAGCAGATCCCACACTGAGACTTCCATTCATACTGCATCACTTGTTTAGGCCCATGCAGCAACGTTCCCCATTGCCGGTTCTGTGCCCTCTTTAACGCAAGAACCATTCACCGCAGAGCTCTTATTTGTAGACAGGTATTTTCTTCTGTCTTCGCATTCTGAAATGGCATCCGTCAGCCAACAATCTGTGGACATTCTGTAAAAACGCAGAGATAAAGATAGAGCCAAAGCGCATAAAGCTAAGCCTTCCGATGACTCTGCCACTAAGCAGGTTGTTAGCTCTCTGGAATTCAGTGAGACGCTTTTGCAGCCCCTGATGTCCGATTTGATATCTACGCAGGCCTCTACCGAGACCCTTTCAGAGTCTGGTATGCCGCAGAAATCTTCTTCGTCTTCTGAGCCTTTGGCTGTCTCTGCCGGATCCTGAGCTGCGACACAGGCACCGGCTCCTGAGGAGGCCTCTCGCACTACCAAATCTATACAAAAAAAAACAATGTCTTCTCATCCGACTGTCATTTCTCTCAGACTGATGGATACTCTTAGGCCTAGAAGCCAGACCACTCCTAGAAAATCTGCCTCTAGCCACCATCTTGCTCCTGCTCAGCCACCCCAAGCACAAATGCTTAAAATGGCAGAGGATCTCATTTCTCTTATCAGGGGTAGTCAGGCCACAACTTCTAAAAGGAAAAAACACCCTTCCCCAGAAGTTATGACAGAACAGGATTCTGAGGAATCTGTTGGATTTTGAAGAGGAACATCAACCTCTGACTGCTTATGAGGATTCAGATGCAGAGGAATCCATTCCTTCTGCCTCCCCACCAGAAGACCTTTCCTTTGGGGAAACCCTTCACACCCTCAGGGAACATTTCCAATGGGAATCTCAGGATTTCCCCCAGTCTAAGAAAAAGTTTCTGGACCTGCCTCAGCACAGACCCCTGGCTATCCCTCCTATTTTAGAAGTGGTGGATGATATTTTCCATGAATCCAGCTCAGCCCCTGATGGCCTCCCACCTGCTCCCAGTAAACCTGACAGGTATTACAGACTACTGGATTCTCACAAATACCTGCACAGAAATCCTGCTGCAGACCCTGAGGTCATTACACAGGGATCTAAATGAGCTAAGACTAGTTCTGCCAAGAATCCTGTTCATTTTGACAAGGATTCCAGAGCTCTGGACAGATCAGGTAAAAAAGTATACACCTCTGCAACCTTAGCTGTCAGAGCACTCAACTGTCAGTTCCATATGTTAAAATATCAACAACACACTTTGGAACTATTAAAACAAAAGATTTCAACCTTTCCTGATTGTGCCAATTCGAAAGAGTTAGCAGATTTACTGCACTCTACTTGTCAAGTGGTCAAACACTCATTACACTGTGGATATGATGCCCTAGAAGCCTCAAGCAGAGCAGCAGTGTCAGGATCTGTCATTAGGAGACATGCATGGTTGAAGGAACAACCTCTCCCTAATCATGTCAAGTCTAAACTAATTGATGCACCCCTGGATAAGGACCGCTTGTTTGGAGTAAAACCAGAAGAGGTGCTTAAAAAGATGGAAGGCAAAGCAAAATCTATGCTAACAGTAAACAATTTCTTTCAGGTTCAACCTCCCAGGTTCAGCAAGAACTTTCCCTCTAAGCACTGGTCCCTCCCTGCACCTAGCAGACAGGGCCAAGGTAAGCCCCGCAGGGACAGACCACCCAGGCCCCTATCCCAGGGGCAACAGAAAACCAAACAGTGGACAACTTCCATCCCAAAGGCAGAGAATTCTAAGCCACCCTTCTATGGCAAAATCTCTCAATGATGCCCTCTCCCCCCTCTGCCCACCTTTCACTCACCAAAAGCTAGGAGGATGGCTCTCCCTTTGCAAAGAAAATTGGCTTTCTGTAATAAAGGACCAATGGGTCTTAAAGATAATTTTTCAGGGATACAAATTCTCTTTCAACGAACTCCCAATTCCAAAAGGGTACCCAGACTTACTCCAAATCAGTGGGCAGAGGCATTGAAACAAGTACAAACTCTCTTATCCCAGGGGGCAGTAGAACCTGTCCCCTCAGATCACACAAGCAATGGCTTTTATTCCAGACTATTCCTCATTCCCAGAAAAGAGGGCACTTGGCGACCCATTCTGAACACCTCCCTGGTGGACCCCAAATTCAAAATGCTAACTTTGTAGGAGCTGCTGTCTATGCTTACAAAAAATGCCTGGCTAGTGACCATAAACCTAAAAGATGCCTACTTCCACATCCCCATAAGGGAATCCTGCAGGAAATTCCTGCGATTCAGAGCAGGCTCACAACACTTTCAGTTCTCTGCGCTACCCTTTGGCTTATCTACTGCACCCAGAGTATTCACCAAATGCTTAGCCCTGGCCATAGCATTTTGCAGACAGAGAAATATACAGATTTACCCTTATCTTGTACGGCTGCCTCATTCAGGCAGAGTGCAAAGAAAAGCTGCTCTGAGACCTTCTTTTTGTCAAAACCCTCCTAACTTCCCTAGGGTTCACCATCAACGAGAAGAAATCAAAGCAAATACCCTCCAGGAAGATAATTTTCTTGGGAGCACTGCTGGACACAGCATCCCACATGGCCTTCCTGTCCTCAGAAAAGTAGAGCTTTCTGCCTCTCTACTTTACCCGGCTGGCTTCAGAAGTCACTTCACTGTGAGGAAGTCCCTACAAGCCTTGGAGTACATGGCATCTTGCATCCTTTTAATTCCTCTGGCCAGGCTTCACATGAAGAAACTTCAGTGGTATCTAAAGAACCTTTGGTGTCAGCACGGTCAGCCTCTAGAGACCTCTCACCCTCTGATCCCCCTGTGTAAGGGACGAGTTTCTCTGGTGGGCAGGGGCCCGTGCCAAGAACGAGGGTCTTCCCCTCATCCTCCACCCTACCGGACAGACCATCACCACCACCAACGCCTCAGACATTGCTTGGGGCGCTCACCTAGCAGGCAGGTGCACCCCAGGTCTTTGCAATGCCCAGCACCTTCCCTTACACATCAGTCAGAAGGAAATGATGGCAGTACAAAAGGCTCTGACATCCTTCAACCCCCATCGCAGGCCATAGGTTCTCCTTATCAAAACAGACAACACCACAGTAATGTGATATATCAACAAACAGGGAGGGACCCAATCTTACCCTCTGTGCAGGCTAGCCATGAACCACTGACTGACAGCCACCTCCATGAGTTTTCACCTAATTGCCCAATACCTACCAGGGGTCAGCAAAACCCTGGCAGACCACCTAAGCAGAATCTTACTGGACCCAAACGAATGGCAGCTCCACAGGAAAATCTTTTTGCAAGTCATTCAGGACCGAGGAACTCCGAAGGTGGATCTCTTTGCTTCACACCTCAACCACCCGCTGGAAAAATTCTGTACCGGGGAGTATCACCACCTAGAGTGGAAGGTGGATGTCTTGACCTTCCCCTGGAACTCCCGCTTTGTGTACGCATTCCCTCCTCTGCCTCTTATTCCCAAGGTACTGATCAAGATAAAGGAGGAGAGACCAAAGGCCATCCTCATTGCTCCAGATTGGCCCAGACAACATTGGTACCATTTACTGTGCAACCTGAAATTACAGCTGACCTGACATTGACCCAGGTGTGGGGGGGGGGGTGCACCCAGACTTGCAGACTCTCGAACTGCCAGCACTGCTGATACTTTAAAAGCAAACAAGGGGGTCCCTGTTAAGCAAATGAGTCCTAGACATTATCACAGAGTCCAGAAGGCCCAGCACCAGAAAATGTTATGCAGGGAAATAGAAAAGATTCTGCTCCTGGAGCCAGTTCCAAGGGGCAGTACCCCACAATCTTTCATCCCTCTTATCTTGGACTACCTAGCTGAGTTAATCAATAGTGGCCTCTCCTTCTCTTCTATTAAAATCCATGTCTCAGCCATTTCAGCTCATTTCGATTCAGACCAGCCCCTCTTCTGACATCCTTTGATTAAACAATTCCTTAGAGGGGCTTCTAATATCAAACCTCCCAGAAGGCCACCCACACCAGCCTGAGACCTGAATTGTGTTTTAAAAAAAACTAACCTTACCTCCCTTCGAACCTGCTGCTTCAGCAGAATTGAAATGCATCTTCTGGAAGACTGCTTTCCTACTAGCTATCACCTCAGCCAGAAGGGTTTCAGAACTTCAGGTAGTCATGGCCATTGAGCCCTTCATCATTTTCCATGCAGACAGGGTCTCGCTGTGGACTAACCCCTCCTTTATGCCCAAGGTGGTATCTGATGTGACCCTCAACCAGTCCATACATCTACCCACCTTCTTTCCTAACTCTCAAAACAAGAGGGAAATAATTCTGCACTCACTAGATGTGCACAGACAACTCAGATACTACCTGGGACCATACTAAACCCTTTAGAAAAATAGTCCAGCTTCTTGTCAGCTTTGCCCTAGGGGCAGAGAGGAAGCCCATTTCCAAGCAAACCATTTCCAAATGCATATCCCACTGCATCCATTTCTGCTACAGACTACATGGGAACCCCCCCCCCCATGTCTATTCATACCCATTCCACTAGGGCAGCCTCCACTTCCACAGCATTCCTCCGAGGAGTTCCCACCATGGACATCTTGGAAGCTGCCACCTGGAACTCTGTCCTTGCCTTTACAAAGCATTACCACCTACCTCTTTTCTCTAAGTCTAGGGCAGGGTTTGCCTCTGCAGTTCTGCAGGGCTTGCTGACCCATGCCTAAGACTCTAACTAATCCTTCCACCCCTCTCCTCAGCTTTGGGAATCCTCCCACAGTTAATGACTGCAACAGTGAAACATGAAGAATGTAGTACAGTTGAGTACACTTACCATAAATGTAGATGTTTGAGTGTATTCACTGTTGCAGTCCTGGTTTCCCTCCCTCCTTCCCCTTTATATCCTCTTTCCCTAGGGGGACATAAGCTTCCCACTGTGACTTTTAGCCACCATTACCACTTTACCATATTTCCTTTTGCTTCTGACGGGTTAGGGCAAGAAAAACTGATGTAATGACATCTGCTGCTTTGCTTTATAACTGACGACCTGACATCAGACTACAGGCGACAGCAGCCGATGCAGAAAAACATTGAGTCTGGTATTTGGGCCGGCCGAGGGCTACCACAGCAGTGATAACCCACAGGTGATGACTGCAGTAGTGAATACACTCGAACATCTACATTTATGGTAAGTGTACACAACTGTACTATCTCACATGTTCCAGTGTGACATTTCAATAGTATGTCTGAAATGCTGCAGGCAGCAGTTGCTCAGCACCTCTAAGACTCTTTCCTGTGTTCAAGTATTGCCTCCACAGTTGTCAGTAATGCTGCATACTTCCTCTTCCCTCTAAATGTAAAATGATGTATTCTGGTAAACGTCAAGAGGTGCTCTTAGGCTCATTTTCACTAAATTTGGTACCTTTATTCTGCATTTTTCAATATCTTCTAATCTGGAACTTCTGTCAGGTCAGAGGTTTCAAATTTACTATTTTTGGTCAGTATTTCTAGAGTTAATTTTTTCCTGTTTTTCCCATGGTTCTGTCATTGTGGCAGGTCACCATTTTGTCTGGGCCATTATCTGCATTAGGTCATAGAGTTATTCCCTAAGTTGTGGTACAATTTCTACCTTGGCATTTTTGCTGTTGCTGCAGTTGAGAGCTGGTTTTGCAGTTTGAGATGGATAGGGAAAAGGCCTCTGACTTTAGAAAATGTAACAAATGTGGATGTAAAATTCACCCCTCAAGACATATAAACTTTGGGCTTGGTGTGTCTTTGTGTAGCATACTCGGGGGGGCTAGTTGCACTGTCTGTGGCAACTTTAGTTTCAGGACTTCGCAGGAAAGGAAAAATACGTTAATATTTAAGGATTGTTGCCTAGTGATTCTGCTAATATGTCTAAAGGCAAGAAAGAGAATAAAAGAAGGCTTATGATTCCCATTCTCTGTGATGCAGAACAAATGCCTTCCTTACTTCTGCATCCCATAGGGTGGATATTTTTCTGGAAATTGAGACATCAGCAGGTGTCTATCAGCTAGAGGTTATGAATGCTGAGGACCAGTCTTACAGAAAGCTTTAGTTCCCTCTCAAAAAAAGAACTATCTAAGTATTTAGAATACAGACTGACACCAGATATGTCCATGCTTTTGTCCAGGTCCTTCTGCAGACTCACTGTACATGTAGATTAGGAAAAAATTATGATGGGCTCTGGTCAAGGCACAAATTGAGTGGGATATACTTTTCTCTCTTTTTGGTTATAGGGCCGCAAGTAAAGGTTCCCCATTTTCTTCCTCTGATCCTTCTCCTGGCTCGCTGTTGGTATTGGGTATATTGGAACCAATGAATTTGCTCTTCTGCACCAGTGACCTTGGTGAGGAGGGTTACAAGAGACCAGAGATTCAGCGCCAACAGATTAGCATAACTGGGTGCAAATGCCGCTTCTATTGCAGGATTCTGTTTTTGTAAGTAGATACATCCATCAGATACAACAAAAAAAGTCAAACAAAATTTAGTGCACTTCAGTATATAATTTACAAAGGGGAAACGCCCATAAAGTGAAACAAAGCTTGCAAACATAAGTTAAGCTTAACGTTGGTAAATAAGGTTGTCACATCCAAGGGAGCCCGCAGGATTTTTGCAGGGGGGTGCAAACCCAAGCCCCGCCCACACTGCCCCACCCCCTATGCTGCCCCGCCCACTCACCCCCCCCCCCCCTGCAGCCATTCCAGTGTCCCATTACTTGGCTATTTCTCCCCATTTTATAGAAATTGTTCAAATCTCTGTGTGCATACTTATTTTATGCTTTACTTCTACAATGACTACAGATATCTGGATTTCATTTACAACTTTTATTTCAAATTTTATAGCACAAACATTCACTGAAACAGCATCGAAACCCACATTTCACGAACATGCATCTGGCCAGTGGCAGGGTAAGTTTACCTTTGGCCCGTTTCCAAATCATAGGCTCCTTGCACACATTTTTAGAAACATGCAAGAGTTCTTCGATTCACCTTCCTGACTATTATACTACATAATAATTGAATTATATCCCTTGTATAACACAGCACCACTTGTTAGAGTGTGTTTTAAATTTATAGTTCTGAGCATCTTTCCTTTAAGCAATGAAACAAATCATATGAACCAATAATGACAGCCTGCCCAATTCAGAACATTTCAACCATAAAGGAACACTCAAACTTCTGTCATAAAATCCACCAATATCAATCAGTATGCAGAATCTCTGCAGAAGTAAAAGTCATCTGAATAATTCCACATTAAAGAGATCTGAAACCAATGAAGAGGTTGTTGCTAGAAAAAAACTTTATATTTCAGTGTTTCATTTACAAATTCAGTGCCTGTTGCCCTTGAAGAATAAATTGCATGTGCTACATTAAAATAAATGGTAAGTTGATATATTGCAATAGGGAATGGGTGGCAGGCTGAAAAGCAGGTTCATAGTTATTAGGGGTTTCATCCAAAGGAGGACATACTAAGAACTGCAGTACCATGCCCCCTTAAAATACAAATGTACATGCTGTATGAATAGAACCTACAGCCCTTTGCATCAAGATGCATGTATGCTACCTGCTGTGCTAACACTGCTTTAAAATTCTATACCACAATAATGATACCATTTGCTAAACAAAACAGTTGCACATAAATTCCACCTGTTAGAGCTAACTAGGGCATTTCTCTCTGTCACACACACACCTCAACGTTAGTGCAAGAAATACATAAATAGATTGATTTTTTCAAAGTTACAACAACTGTAAACTCTGTGACCATGGTGTGCATTTGTTTTTGACAGAAAGGTATAAGGGAACTCATGGCTATGTATATAGTTGAATCTCTCTGTACTGAAGTACTCCCTACCACGATTCTGCTTTAATAGTGTGTTTGCATTCAGAAACATGTTACAACAACTGTAAACTCTGTGTGACCATGGTGTGTGTGTGTTTTTGACAGAAAGGGCTATGTATATAGTTGAATCTCTCTGTACTGAAGTACTCCCTACCATGATGCTGCTTAACTAGTGTGTTTGCATTCAGAAGCTTACAGTTTTTATACTGAATTTTTATAGCTACATGAATTAGAAATTAACCAATTTCCTTTTCAGAGCCTAAGCTAAAAAGTTCACTCCTTACAAGCACTGCTTCCCCTGGAAAACATATATATATATGCATCAGAGACCTAGTTCAAGACAGATGACAGCACTCCTTTAATGCAGGATTTCAATACCTGCCACAAGTTCAGGCCTATCACCCGAGATGAAAAGGTGATGGTGTCTACATATTCTTAAACAACATTTCATCTCCAGACTTGCTATGTGAGATAATGACGTGGAATTCCTCTGCATCCAGCCTAGCATTAACAAAACTCCTTACTGTGTCATACCTAACTATTGGTCCCCTCTATGTACCCCATCAGTCCATATCTCCTACCTAACTAATATGGTGTCCCTATGCATTAAGCCAACACCATTATTCTAGGAGACTTCAATCACATTTTCTTCCAAAATTGCCATTTTGAGGAAGGATTGTTAGGGGAGAGCAACATTTTGAGCCAAAATTGGGGACAATGGAGAGGTTTGGATATTCCTAATTCTACAAAGCGATTTGCACATACCTCTCAACCTCTTAATGCAGGAAATCTGGACAAGGCTAAATATTTTGGGGGAACATACAAAGACTACTAAAAATTGCTCTTGTATAAACTTGACAGTTGATAGAATAATAGGTCTTGCATTAGCATGCATTTTTCTGAAGGTTATGACGTCTGAAACTCAAATGTCTGTCATTTAGTGACTTCATTGTATGAGGAACAAACCAAAAATAAGAAGCAAATATCTATTCATTCTGCAAAGATATGGACAACTGAGAGGTATAGTTCAACCAGGGCTGTCTGAGTTTGCTCCAGTATCACATAGTCCCAACACATCAGCGAACCAAACACATAAACACACAAAAACATACTCGGAGGCTCTAAATAAAAATCTACCTAAGCAACAGAGACCTCCAAAACAGACATCCAAGCAAACGCTACCTCAGAACAAAACATGCACAACACATAGCCCACAAAGTCAGTGTGCCAAGCAGCCACAGCCCTTAAGGCTGAATAACACACCTGATACTCTTGTAATAGGTGACTCTATTGTCAGACACACTGACGTCCCACTCACCAGGCTGAATAAAGAGAAGGTCACGGTGAGCTGCCTGTCGGGTGCTAGGATCCGCCACATAACGCAAGCACTCAGGTCACTCCAAAGCAAATACAAATATGACTCAGTCATTGTACATGCTGGTGTGAATGACCTGAGACGTACCTCTATGATCATGTAGCCCAGGCTGGTATGACCCTGACATTGAGCAGCATCTTACCCTCACCTAGAATGATGCCACAGTACAAAGACAAAATGATTGATTTTAACAATTGGCTAAAATTTTGGTGTCATTCAAAGGGGATCCAGTGTCTGTCAGCCTGGGATGACATGCTCGACAAGCCACGTTACTTTGCTAGGGATGGCTTGCACCTGTTACCACTGGGCTTTCGGATATTGGCAAAGGCTCTTGCCACCCCCATAGTGCCTTTTTTAAGCAAGGCTCAAAAGTCAAACCCACCCCCATAGACAGCACAAGGAACAAGAAACTAAGGGTAATGCTGCTAAATGCCAGAAGTCTTAACCTCAAGATGCACGCACTCGAAGCTCTCCTCAGTATGGAGAACATCGATATCTGTGCAGTGACAGAAACCTGGTTCAAGGCTCCAGAGATCACCCCAGCACTACCAGGCTATACCTCATATCATGCTTTTTGGCCCCAAAACCCGGACCGAACCACAAAAGGAGGGGGAGTTTCCATATTTATCAAGGATATCCACACCTCCAGGTTAGTGGCATTGCATGAAGTATCGGAGACCATCCATGTGCAACTAACAGTGGGCAAGACTGCTTTTCAGTTTATAGCATCCTACAGACCACCCTCTCAAAGTCAGGAATCCCACTCGGCTTTCCTGAAAACATTGGAGAGCATGAAGATCTCTCCGAACACCATTATATTGGGCGACTTCAACTACCCAAACATTGACTGGGAGCACTACTCAAGCCCCAGCACCTTAGCCCAAAGGTTCCTGGAAATTATAAACTCAAATGCTATGGAACAACTAGTCACCACTCCCATAAGAGGGGACAACATACTAGACCTGATCATTACCAACATGGGGACTCTATGCTCCACACCAGAAGTATATCCCTCATTGATAAGATCAGACCATAAATTAATTTCACTGGATGTCCACATCCCGACCCCACCCCCAGCCCAGAAAACCACAATGAAAAACTTCTCAAAAGCGAACTTCTCACTTCTCAAAACCTGGAATCCTTCAAGGCCCCAGGGCCAGTGGAAACTATGGCCCAAACTGCAGAATCCTATATAAACGCATTCTACGGACATCTCCAGGAATGCATGGATCATGCTATCCCAAACAAAACCAAGACCCAATCATCCAAAGGCAGGCGTCCAGTCTGGTGGACCCCTGCCATAAATAAACTGTACAACAGAAGGAGGAAGCTACTATATGATAGAGCAAAATCCCTAATAGGGAAGGCATCTCTGATCAGTACTAGCAAAAAATTACGATCCCTCATAAAATCCTCCAAGGCCAGCTTCGAGAGAAAAATTGCACAGGACACCAAAGACAATCGTAAGGCTTTTTCAGTTATGTTAGAAACCTGGGATGCAACTCCCAGACTTGTTCTGAGTTGATTCTAAACGACAAAAAATACACTGAACCCACAGACATCGCCAATATCCTGGCAGACAGATTCAGTGCAAACTTCTCCACCCCCCCCCCAAAAGAGCAAGTATCTATCCCGGCAGAGGGCTGCCTCCCAAACATCTCTGATGCTCAGGTGAAGGCTGCCCTCTCCAAAGCAAAAAAACACTGCTTCCATGGGACCAGATGGCGTCCCAGGTTGCGTCCTACATGAACTCCAAGAGGAACTAATCCCTCAAATAAAACAGCTATACAATCTCAGCCTCACTACAGGGTATGTGCCCACAGAATGGCGTACAGCAACAGTGGTCCCACTCCACAAAGGTGGAGCCTCTACGGACCCTGGAAACATCGCCCCATAAGCCTGACTAGCTTAGTCTGCAAGGCTATGGAGAGGATCATCATGGAGCTCATAAACAAAGACATTGGGGACCTACAGACACTAGATCCTACCCAGTTCGGCTTTGTCAAGGGCAGATCCTGCCTTTTGAACCTGGTTGACTTCTTCAAAACAGTCAGCAAAGCCATAGATGAAGGGAAGGTAGTCCACACAGCCTATCTGGACCTTGCAAAGGCATTTGACACAATACCCCACTCGGGCATCATAGATAAGCTATCCAGCTTAAATATAAACACCTATGTCACAAGATGGGTCGCAAACTGGCTCAAAGACAGAACCCACAGAGTGAGAGTTGCTGGAGCCATGTCAGACTCGAAACCGGTCACAAGTGGCGTCCCACAGGGTTCTGTCCTGGGACCACTCTTGTTCGGTATATACTTTTCCGAGGTACAGGCAACGTGGAGGACTATGGCTCACCAAGTTCGCAGACGACTGCAAACTGGGCCATAATCAACTCTCCAGCTGACACAAACATCCTTCAAAAGGGTCTCACAGAGACAGATAACTGGTGCCAGCGCCATGGTTTAAAGCTAAATGCCAAAAAATGTATAGTCATACCCTTTGGCAAAACAATGTGCCCACAAATTACCACATAGGCGGAAACCCATTAAGTACAGAGAAAGTTATTAGGGACCTGGGGACCCAAGTTGATAGCAATCTCTCCTTTGAAAACCACATTGCTAAAGTGGTTAGAAAGACCTTCTACATAGCCCACCTCATCACGAAGGGTTTCACATCTAGATCAAGAGAGGTAATCGTGCCTTTATTCATCCCTCATCAGGCCCATCATAGAATACAATGCCCTTTTGTGATGTACCTTACCCGACACCTGCAGCAATTAGAAAGACCCCAAAAGTATCTCACCAAGAGGATCAAGGGTCTCAAACAGATGCCATATGCTGCTCGGTTAAAAAAACTCCAGCTTTACTCAGTTGCATACCGCCTACTTCGAGGCGATCTATGCCTGACATACAAAGCTATGTCAAATCCAGAATTAATGGACATGCTCCACCTCAGTAAATCTAAATCCCTTAGAGCCACACGCTCGAGGGACTTGAACCTCAGCACAGAAATAAATAGAACTTGCTGGAGGGACAGGTTCATAACCCAGAGGCTCCCTTCGCTCTGGAATAGAATTCCAGTTCATGTGAGGCAGAGCACCTCACTGAATCTCTTCAAGAAGAATCTCGATAGGTGGATGGGGGATCATAGGTTTGTCCCAGGGATTATTCCCGTGTCACTATTAGACAGAGGCACAGTAAACTAAACCTTAAAAAGGGCACAGTATACTCAAATCAAGGGGTGGCGTAAGGGCAGATAGCCTAGTATGAACCTATGCTACCCCCCCCCTCACAAAATCATGGTCAAATGGAGCCTCCTCCCTGCAGCCATTCCAATGTCCCATTCCTTGGTAATTTTGCCCCATTTACCATAAACACTGTAATGTGCATACTGGTTTACTTCTGCGATTATTTAGATTTAATTTGAAAGTTTTATTTTGCATTTTACAGCACAAACTCTAATACATATATGTTAAACAAAGCAATGCAGTCTCACAATGAAAATAGACTTAACATTAAAACTTCTCTGTCCTTGGAACTCACATGCATTGAAACAGCATTGAAACCCACATTCAAAGAAAATACATTTTGCCAGTGGCAGATAAATATTAACTCTGGGCTGTCTTCAAAATCATAGGCCCCTTGAACATAACATACACATGCTCTTTGATACACCTTCCTGACTGTATTACATTACATTCCTTGTACAATACAGTACAGTTGTCAGAGGGCATTTTAAATTTATTGTTTTGAACATTTTTCCGGTAAACAATTAAACAAAAGGCATACACCAATGACAAAACTGCCCAATTCAGAACATTTCCATCATAAAAAGTCTACTCAACCTTCTATAGTCCACCAGTATCAGTAAAAAAATATGCACAATCTCTGAAGTAGTAAAATCCACATTAAAGAAATTTGTAACTAAAAGAGGTTGCTGCTAGCAAACAACTTTATATGTCATTGTTTCTTCTACAAATAAAGTGCCTGTTGCCCTTGAAGAATAAATTGCCTTTGTTGTATGCAATAAAAAAATAAGCTGGTAATACCGCAATAGGGAATGGATAGCAAACTGATAAGAGGTTCATAGTTACTAGGTATCTTTGCCAAAAAGGACTGCAGCATCCACCCCCTTTACAACACAGTACAGTATCAGCAATGCATCTCCCTACTGTGGGAGTAGAACCCACAGCTTTCAGCATCAAACGCAAGTACACTATCTGTTGTGCTATTAACAATGCAAGCAGACTAAACATAAGCAGCACTAAACTTTTGCTCCTCTGCAGCTCTCAGCTCCTTATAAAATCTACTTGACACTCAGCTATATCTCTGAACTTTGCAGCACAAGAAATCTGGAAAAAGCCAAAATTTATTGGGGGGGGGGGGACAAAAGGCCAGAAACCAGGAACACATTTTAAACATTGCTTGTATAATGTTGGAAAGTTGCTAGAATAAAATGCTCCGTTACCACCATACATTTCACTGCCACGTCTTGAACCCAGGGGACCCTGTGCAAAACAGTCAGAGCAACATACCACTACGCCAAATCAGCTGTTTTGTGAAAGAACGACTGAAACTTAAATGGCTACCATTTAGTGAATTCAGTTCTTACCATAGCACAGCTGTCAACCTCTTAACACAAAATATCTGAACAAAGCCAATACCGGGTGAATACAGCCCCCAAACATTCAGTGAATTCAGTTCTCACCATAGCTCTCAATCTCTTAGCAAAAAACACCCGGACAAAGCCAGTAATGGGGGAATATAGCCCCCAAACATATGCAGTGAATTCAGTTCTTACCATAGTTCTCAACCTTAGCACAAAACCTGGATGAAGCCAATAATGGGGGGGGGGGTACAGTCCCAAAGACAGTGATACATTTCAAATATCCATCTTGTACACTTAAATTGCTAGAATAAAAGCTTTTGTTACCATGCACTTTCTGAAGAATATGAAGTCTGATGATATTCAAATGTGTCATTTTTTTTAACATTTGTTAACCAGGAAAGTCTGACTTGGGGGAAAAAAAGCTAATTTTTAGCAGAGGCCCAGGGAGAAACAAACACTCTAGACAGCCAAGAATCAAACCAGAGAACACGTAGCTGTCAGGCAACAATGCTACCACTGTTTTTTACAAATGGTGGTGGGTAGGGAATTAAGGCTCTTACCACTTGGCCCCAAGGGACAGGGTTCAAGCCTTATTCTCTACCCACCACCATGTAGCACCTGGGGCATTTCACACACACACACAACTTTACTGAGCTTGACATAATAAACAGGAAGCTCTTAACAGTCATAATTGCCTCAGTTACTCCACAGCAGAACACAAGCTACTTCAAACCCTTGTTATGTTGCATCTATTTCTCTTTCTATAAGCTTGTATTGTAATAATATCCCTTCTGTATCAAACAAGAATAAGAATCTTATTCAGCTTAAGGTTGAGAGCGCAAGGAATGTAGCTTATTCAATTCCAGCTTATTGCATTTTTGCCCCAGTGTGACAAAAGCTAATCCTGGACTGTTTCCTTTGCCTATCTGCAGCTTCTTCTGTTCTGTCACTCTTTGCTCAAATTTGATACCTACCTACCTTCATTCTTGGTACTTCCTGTACCTTCTTTAAACTTGGTTATATTCACTTTGCTTAACATGGTGTAAGAACCAAAATCACACAAAATATTTTATTCTTCTTAGGACTGAAAAAGAAAATTCTGTAATGCTGCATGTCAATACATGACCTGATACTCAAAAGGTATTCAAACCAAGCTAGTAAACAAATAAGCTATATTGTTTAGTATTCACCGCACATCTGAGTAGTGCTTACTTCAAAACAGTCCATTTTTTCCTAACATGCATATATACTACAAGCAGCAGAGTAGGGCAATGTATTCTGCACTGTAACATAAATAAAACATTAAAAGCTTCAAAAGAAAGTACTACACATTTGCAGAAATATCTACAAGCCTTTCATCTTACAATGAAAAGAAATTAGGTTATTTTCCATAACTGAAACAGAAATGTCCTCCAGTTACAACACTGTCTTGTTGATTAAAGTAGTTATTTAAGACAATATGCTGGTCAAATTTTCATATATGTTTTCTCTGAGGCTTTTGAAATGAAGTATACCTAAAATTTAAGATGAGAATGTCACTACAAAACTATGGCTGCTCCTGTAGAAATTTATATGCAGTCTGTTCTTATGCCCTTTTTTCAAATGAAAGAAATACATTTCTTGTTTCTTATTTTCAAAATATGTATACAGTATATGTAATATGGCTTGGCATCGCACTTGATGGAACATCAAATCCAGCAATGATGAAAAGAAAATACTAAAAATCACAGTGCCAAAAACCTACAATAACAAACTCCCAGATTTGCCCCATCAGTACGCATGTTAGTGCTTGTTTTTGGGTCTGGAGCAATATGGAATTTTGGAAGATGATTTTTGCAATAGTGTTGTTTTTTTGGCAATGTAATTTTTTTGTGATTTTTCTTGGTATTGCTGGATTTGAAGCTCTATCTTTCGAGCTTGTGGCAGACAGCGAACAATATGAACATATATTTGTGTCTGTGTGTGTGTGCGCGCATGCACAAACAGACACATACACACCCACACACACAACACACACACACACACACACTTACTCTGAAAGTGTCCCATCTTCCACTTGTTTCCTCCCGCTTGCGAATCCGTCCGTTTCAGTTCCCGCTCGTGGTCCCATTTTCCGCTTGCGAACCCCAAAACCGTCCTTCCATGTGAGTTCCCACTCGCAAAACTTGAAAATATGCGCGCGATGATGTCAGCACGCCCGTGACCGTTCTTCTTAAAGAAGAACGCATGATGTCAGCACGGACTTCTTTCTTCTTAAAGAAGAACGTCCAAAAAAAAAAAAAAAAAACTTTTTTTTTAAATTATAGCATTAGTCAGCCGATTCCAGGGGGGTGCAAGTGCACCCCCTTGCACCTGCCTGCGGGCGCCCTTGGTCACATCCATAGTAATACAAATGTAATAAAGACACTATTTAATTAGATAACTTTTTTGTAAAGGTCACTAGAGTTTCTAAGGTATGATATTAGTTTCTTCATGTAAGGCACTATCTATTAATAAATAAATAACCTTCTCTGAGAAACTTCCACAACCAGAAAGACACAAGTCTACCTGGGTTTTTAATGGGATTTTTATTCTAGGTACAGTGTAGAAACAAGGAACATTATCATCTTGTACAATAAGATTAATATAATTTTCCAGTATAACTTTTAAGCTGACATAGTTTGAATTTGATCATTTAACTTCTCCTGAGCATATAGGTAAAATATTGTGTTTTCTCATAAATGTTTTCATCTGTCAAATCCTGTATACACATTTCATAATAATAATCATCGTGATATAACAACATTTTACCTTCATCAGCAGGTTTTACATTTTTTGTCTGCTATTTTTCATATCTTTCAAGGTTTGCCATTATTCATAAGATAAATTATGCAACATGTTATTTATCAAACAATTACAAATACATTAATATTAAAGTTCTATGGTCTATAAAGACCATAGCAAGTGTCAAATGAATCATCAGAATCCACAGTGTTTAAAACACTTTGATTCACAGTATTCGTTTCAGAAGTATTACGCACCTACCTTTAAAAGTCCATTAAACTGAGTTTACATACCAGTTCAAACAGGTCTTTTTCAGTAGTGTTCCAATAAGGAAAGTTGGTGAGTATACCCCTTAAAATACTGTTAAACAAAGCCTTCCAGATCTTTATCACTCTCTCCTTTCCTAATTTCCACAGAAATGCCATCTGTTCCTCAGCACTTTCCTGTTGATTGATTTGTACATCACTATTTTTCTCTCTTCATTTCCATTGTAGCTATTAAATGAGCCTCCTTTTCCTCTAACCTTGGTATAATTAAACTTTCCATAAATATTTCCATTGGTGCCTTTTCTTGGTTTCCCAATTACTGTGCTCTATTCAAATTTTGATAAAATTTCCAAAATGTTTCTAACATCTCTAGGATCTCTGTTTTTTTTCTCATGGACTTACTAAATTTGGTGACCATTCATTGTATTTTCTGTTTCCTAAGTCATTATGCTTAATGTTTTATGCTCTAGAATTATTGACACAAAATAGTGGCTTAACAGCAGCCTTTCTTAACTCATGCATCAACCCTTCCAGCTCTTAAGCAGTGCAATGCATAATTCAGTTTGATATCAGGAACAAACGGTACTGACTGATTTGCATGCCAAGTACCATTTTACAGCCATGTATTTTAAAGGCATACTTTAAAGTAAGCCGCTTTCCCATACTACTTGCAGAATGTTTTTAACAGTTCACAGGGTGCTTTTTAGCATTTTGTCACCTGCCTATCATCATGAGGTAACTTAACTGCATATTGTATTTAGTGCGTACGAAGCATCCCAGAGGAAATGACAACTAGATCTAATGAGTCACACACCTACCTTTTTCCATAGCTAGGTAGACTCCCGTATTGAGAACTGAGTAACATAAACATTTCAACTTCTTTACTGAAGTTTAAGGTAAATTTCAGCATTAGAAGCCAGAGCTTAGATCAGCAGATCACACTGTGCTTGTACCAGATGTTTAGTAGCTCCTTTTGTGGTATTACAATCAAATTTAATTTGTTTCCGAATTTTTTGTTTATTTATGTTTTTTTTTTGTTTGTTTTTTTTTTCAGTATGGACGTCTCTTTCTGGAAACCTTCCTGAAGTTAGGAATGCCTTTGCTGGATTTCAGTTTTAAAAAACACAGGGTAAGAGTTACAAGATTTTGCTAATAAATTTTGCGAATGGTTGTTTTGGCATGCTGTGATATTTTGTTTTTTTCTTGTAATCAGTGGACCGGTTTGGGGAGAAAAAACAAGCATGTTCTTAACTTTTCCTCGATTCAGCATTTGATAATTCTGATATTGGGTACCTTCCCAGTGCTTTAATAGTTGGGATGTCCTTATTTAAACTTTGGTTACAGGGTACATGAACTGTTCCATTGACCATTTTCAGCCACTACACAAGCTATGTGGCAGCACTTTCAGACCCATGTAAAATGTAGTAATATAAGAGACAATGCATTTTTGAATGTGAGAGGTTCTCCCGTTCGATTCTCGGCTGGGCTTGGGAGTGCCTTCTGTGTGGAGTCTGCATGTCCTCCCCGTGGTTGGGGTAGCATTCGAAAGACATGCGTGCGTAAATGGGCGTCGAGCTGGCACCTCAGCGTTTCGTAAAAATCTACTGCCAATCATTAGCGGACAGGAGTTGCGCTGTGGTGACCCCTTACTGGGAAAAGCCGAAAGACAAACAACAACAACAGTGTAAAAAATTAAATACATGTAAAATAGAAATTACATACTTTCAAATACACATGAAATGTAATGAACACACAATTTTGAGGGCATTAACATGCATACGTACTGGCACAGTATTTACAAAGTATTATACAAGCATATGTATAACTGTTAGTGGTGTGTGCAACAAAGGTCAGCAGCAGTAAAAGTGACAGTGATAATAGTGATGTGATGTGTTTAGTCTTGTTTAGTAGCGAGGGAATTATACTTGCAGGAGGCTGGCTGGTAAAAAAGAACAGTACTAGCTGAAAATAGGTGACAGCCAGTTGGCCATGTGGCCTAATGGATAAGGCGTCTGACTTTGAATCAGAAGATTGTAGGTTTGAGTCCTACCATGGTCGTAGTACCAATCAGCCAAGGGGGTTGGGAGGATGGCCTAATGGTTAAGGTGTTTGCCTTATAAACACAAGATGCAGGGTTTGAGTCTCACAAGGGATAATTGACTAGGCTTAAAATGGCTCGCAAGGGCAGCTAGCTTAGTACTAACCTATGAAGTGTAAAACTACTCCCTATGAAAGGCAAGGTCTTCATTTCAGCTGTTTGCCTTTGACATTTCTGTGCTTGCCAGAGGGTTTATTGTCCTCTGGCTGTGCAATGCACCATACTAGGAGAGAGTGCCTAGCCACAATTCTTTTGTTTTATTTTTTTTTCCTCACACAGTTCATATTTTGTTTTTAATGCCTCTCATAGAAAAGTTCCCCTTTTCATTCTAACAAAACAAAATGAGCCTTCCAAGTACTCCTATGGCTTTCAGATCACAAGCTAAGACTTGCTGTCTGCGCTGCTTGGGAGAGGAGTGGGACTTCATGTGTGCCAGAATTTCAACTTAGCTAGCAGAGATGTTTTTTCAATGTCTTACAAGATAATGGAGGGTGTGTGTCGCTGTCAGAGTACTGGAAGAAGTCAAAGTAGTCAAAGGGCAGACATAAGTTTAGACCCTCCTTGGACATGCAAGTCCATCTTTCAAGATAGTCCCAAATTCCCATGTGACATCACTTCGTCTACAAGTTAGGTTCATACCCATCTTGCAAGTTAGAGGTTGAGACCAATGAGAAAAGCCTCAGCTTGTAAGCATCCCTCTTTCCCAGGTGAATATCTGGAGGACTGTCACAGCTAACCTGTTTGCATGAAATGAACCGTCAAATCCTCTAGCCAGTGCTCTGTGGTAGCATTTGGAACAAAAGGCTCTCCTTTCCAGGCTTCTTTCCCCAGCTCTGCAGGATTTCAATATCTCAGGTGAGCAGGATTTTTTGGTACCTCATGAGCTAGCGTGTACAGGTCTTGCTATTGATATAAAATTGCTAGTCACTGACCTGGCCTCAATAGTGTAGAAACACACCATTAAGGAAGTGACCTGATACCAGCACCAATCCTGGTATCAGACTCTTCCATCCCTATGCCGTCTTCAGCAGATATGTTCCCATGCACTAACCAATTGCCCATTGCACATTGCCAACTTGTCACAAGCATGGCCTTGCATATTCTGACCATGTGTTAATCTGTTCAGTCTATTGCCAAGGTGGGGAGAAGGTCTCCCTCTCCCGCTGTATGTTGGGAAGAGGCTCAGCAATCCCAGATGCTGTCACTTCAGAGAGATACTAAAAGGTGTCCCACAGCTTGTTTACATTATTTGCATTCTAGTGGTTGTCTTCCATTCCTTGCCCTCTTTAATATTTACAATTTTGCATCATAATAATTATCTTCTGTAGAACTAAATAAAACATTCAACCTCATCTCAGCTAAAGATCATTATTTTAACTCAAATATTATTTTGTAATCCACTTCACATTGGCATTATACCTGAGGTGTGAGCTGGATACATCCAGTTTCCCCATTCTCTTTATTTACATATTTCCCCATTTACTTTTTTCCATCCATCTAGTGCTATCAAGTTACATCTAACACCTACAGCAACCCCTTGAGTAGACTGTGCAATCCACAGAGTTTACAAGGCAAGTAGGGAACAGACAGAGTGCCAAGTTTTTCTTCCATATCTCACACACACATCATCTGTGAACCATTTAGAGTTATCAGTCAGCCTACCGCATGTCTTTGGAATATCACAAGAAATGAGAGTTCTTGGAGGAAACCTATGCAAATAACAGGGTGTGCATTTGGATTCCAGCCAGATGACAACCCAGCCAAGAATTTAACCACAGAACCTCTTTGAGACAGTGCTACTCACTGTGCCATTGTGCTGCTCTCCAGTTTATCTAGCATATCTTTTATTCTGTGCACCATGCATATGCTTCTGACACAGCTTGTCTTTATTTCTTTTGTTATCCTTATAGTAGTACTCTTTGTTGTATTGTGTATATATTCGCAGTGATATAATTGCCACACTACTAAAAGCTCTTTTTCAGCAAACACGCATGCTCATAACTTTGCCGTGAGACAGCATATGCTGTATAAGTATTCATAATTGCTTTCTGAGCCACAACCTAGTCTCATTTCAGTTTAAATCTCAGACAAAAACTTGGTTCTCGATGTAGAGGGCTGGCACTGAAGGAGCCAGGTACAGGGGTGGAATTAACTGATTTATGTCAACTTGCCCATCCTCGGTAAAAGAAATGAAGAAGCCCACTTGCTCAGGAGCACCTCTGCATTTGAACCACTGCTGGGGACCAGGATAATGCAGGTGTACTCTCCATAAGGAAGACAGGGCTTTGGGTGAACTGCATGTAGAGGCTTGAAAAATGCTAACCTGAGCCACTGTACTCCTTCCTTTTGGACTCTATGGACATACCTAATACATGAAAATGTGGGTAGGGCATGTATACAAAAATCCCTGATGGGTGCTTTGATGATTTTGCCTTTGGCTCTTACCCTGTGAGACTGAGTAGACTGGAGGCAGTCCTGCTAAGGAACAAACTGACTGTATAAATCACAAGGGATGATGGTTGCCAGACATTAAGAACAAATAACAGAAACTCATGTGAAAAACATATCTCATTTTTTGGAGCAATGTTTATTTGCTGTTTTAGTTTTTAGTTTTGTCATGCCATCCACTTATAATTAAAAAAAAAAAAAATGAGACTGGTATCCATTTCAAGTTTCATTGGCTGCCAGACCCCATTATGCCTTTGCTTCAACTGTATAATTCTCTTTACCACTTATAAGCAACAGGAACAAGGAGATTCAACATTTGTTTTTAACCACTATGTTTGATAACTCACCATCATTAACATATCATGCAGTCTTTAAAGTACTTGTGAGCACGACTAGTATATATTTTAAAACTACTCTCCGCATTCATCCTGGATGCTAAAATTTCTCACTTATCTTCCTGATGCAGGTGGACTAAATGGAATTAATGAAAGAACCAGTTACCCCAAGACACACAAACGATTCCACTTTCTAGCTAGGTAATCCAAAGTGGACATCTGTTCACCTGCCCGTACTAGTCAGTATTACCCTGCTTACTACTGTTTCTTTAAATCTTTTTTTTTTTTTTTGTGATCCAGATCATCAACCTTCACATGTATAGCCAATACTCTAACTCCAGTTCGCCAGTTTTCACCCCTCACAGATTTAGTACTCAGTTTGCACTTGCATTATACTAGTTACCATTTGTTCATTGCAAAGAACGTAACACTCTGAGTATTAACTATTTGCAAACACATTTAACTGAATTAAAAAATGAAAACAAGAAAAGTATTGTTAGCACTGTTTGAACACACTGTTCTTAAACATCGCTTACTTACTTTACCAGTACTAAGTTAAACAAAACAATACTATTGGTTTCACTTAAATCTGGTACTGGGCAACATTTGTTTCTAAAACATCATAACATCTCCATTAGCAACTGTTGAAACAAATGTATGGTATTTATACAAATGTGCAACTTTTGCTCATTACATAGGAACTTAAATGGAATCAAAATAAGATTCTGTTTTATGCCACAATGTTTACCCGTTTGTATAACTAGCATGCATTTCAAAAAGAGTGCAGCATAAATACCAGTGAGTAGTTCTAATAACAAAACATTTAACATATCAGAGACAAAATATCCTATTACATTAAACTCCAGTCCAACCGCTCTAATAACCCTAGGCATTTCTGGAACTCAATAAACTCACTCTTCAACCCGGGCACCAAAAACAATCCCTGCCCTGACCCCAGCAAATCTGATCCAGAAATAGCATCTCTATTCAATTCTTTCTTTATCAACTCAGTATCAGAACTAACCAAGACTTTTCCAAACAACAACCCCTCCCCTCTACATTTTCCGTCATCTAGGTCCTCCCCCGCCCACTGACCCCAACTCTTCCCCTATGTTTGACCACAAACCCGTCTCCACCAACTACATAAAAAGACTTCTCACCAAACTAAAACCCTGCTCCATTGCCCCCGATAATATTCCTTCATTCTTTCTCAAGTCTGCTGCTGATGGAATCTCACTCCCCATTATCATCTTAATCAGTAGATCCATGCAGGAATCCTATGTCCCCAAACTCTGGTGTACAGCCTTTATTCTACCTCTCCATAAAGGAGGCAAAAGCACTAACATCTCAAACTTCCGCCCCATAGCTCTCCTCTCACCAATCTCCAAGATCCTAGAAAAATGTAATCACCTCCAACTCATGCCTTTCCTAACTCATAACCAACTTCTTACTCCAACCCAACATTTATTCTGACCCGGGCATAGCACTATGACAGCACTACTCTCTTTCTTATATACTGTCAATCAAGCCTGTGACTCTGGGAAAACGGTATCAACAGTTCTGCTAGATCTGTCTAAAGCATTTGATGCTATTTCTCATACCCATCTCCTGAGTCATCTTTCAAACCTAAATCTCTCCCAAAATACCCTATCCTGGTTCTCAAGTTACTTGTCCAACAGATTTCAGGCTGTGAAATGGAGAAAAGGCACCTCACCTTTTCTACTCGCCCCTACCGGTGTACCCCAGGGATATATTCTCAGACCAATGCTGTTCAGTATCTTTATCAATAATTTTCATTCTGCTATCCCCAATGCCAAAGTAATACAATATGTAGATGACTTAACTTTAGTGTGCTCTGCCACTAACCTCCCCGAACTTCTATGACCTAGACCGCCTTCTCAATAACTGAGACCTGGATCCAAAACCACCTTTCTCTCAATGCCAAAAAATCTAAAATATTATTATTCCCACCCTCAAAAAGCTTCCCTTATGATAAAAGTTTCTTCCAAGTCCTACGCCAAAACAACTCTTGTTCCCTTCACTAAATTACTTAGTGTAACCGTAGATGAACATCTAAAGTTTGATGCCCACATACAGCAAAATATAAAAAAAAAAAAAAAAAAATCAAAAACTTGGCATGCTATACAGAAACAATATCTTCCTCTCTCTTTCTACTAGACAAACAGTCACCTCTACTTATCTCCTTCCCTCCCTAATGTACGGTGCTCCCCTACTAACCAACCTATCTTCCCCCAGCTCTTCTAAACTTGAAAATTGTTACAACAAAATTTCTAAATTTGTCACTAAAGCCAAATATTCCTCACATCATTGTATTGCTCTCCACGGGTGTCCATGGTGGTGCAGCGGTTAGTGTTGTCACCTCACAGCAAGAGGTTCTCCGGTTCAATCTTTGGCTGTGGTGCCTTCTGTGCGGAGTCTGCATGTCCTCCCTGTGGGCGCATGGGTTTCCTCCGGGTGCTCCAGTTTCCTGCCACATCCCAAAGACATGCTGTAGGTGGATTGGACACTCTAAATTGGCCCTAGGCATGAGTGCATGTGTGTGTGTGCCTTCTGTGGAAGGTGTCGGGCTGGCAACTCAACACCGTAAAACTCACTGCTAATCATGAGCAGACAGGTGATCCGCTGTGGCGACCCCTAACCGGGAAAAGACAAAAGAAGAAGATTGTATTGCACTCCACTCTCTGAACTGGTTAGAACTCCCTAACTGTCTGGACTACCTCCAACGTACTACAGCTCACAGGTTAATATTAAACCCCACCAAATGCCCCACACTAACCAGCATCCTACCTCTGTATACCGCAAATAGAACCCTCAGATCTGAACATCAAAACTTAATTACTGTCCTAAAACCTAAGCGACCTGCTGGACAACTTCTCCTCGCTTTTACCCTAGCCAAGAAATGGAATTCTCTCCTCTCCTACCTAAGGACAATGCAGAACACAAACAACTTTAAAACTCAGCTTCACACCTACCTCTCTTCTAAACGGAAATGCAGCTGCATTCTCCTAACCTAGCTCTCTTACCTCTTGTACATCTAGGCTTCTTATAAGCATGATTCTTTCTCAATAACTGCCAATTCCACATAATACTTTATATGTAAATATTGTAAATAATTTTCTCTCTCACTTTGAAATGCATATGTAGTTGTAATCCACATATTTTGTTCTATGTAAATATTGTACATAATTTTTCTTTATCTTGGATTTGCATTGTTATTTCTGAATGTATTGTGTTGCACTTCTGTATCTTTAACTTCATTTTGTACTGCGGAGCTTTTCTCCCTGGGCCTCCACTGAAAACGGGCTCCCCTGGGCCCAGTGGACTTCCCTGGTCATCAAACTGGAAATAAATAAATAAATAAAATTATTTAACATATTTGTCACAGCACTAGAAACTTAAGTGCAACATTTAGGGAACCTTGCCAGTAAGTCCATATAATCGTGGACATCTGTGCCATACCAGTGGGACTTAATTCAGTCTGTATAAATTGCTGTATAGTTCCATGACATCCTACAAACATACAGTTAATACTCCTCATACTATGTAGCTAGGAAAAACGAGACATCCATTCCCTTCAATTAGGCATCTTAATTTTGTGTGTTTACCAAACATCTCTTACAACTGTTATTGACAAGGCCTTATTTTTTTTTTTTTAAGTCCAGTGTTCCCATTCATCCTTATCTGCACTTTGCATTCTGTTTACAAACAAAAATTTGCACATGGTAAGGGTGTCATCCATCAGTTATACTCGCTGAGTATTTTCAGTTACTTTATTTGTAATGCTGTTTACCCTTAACACACCCCAGTCCATAATTTCTCATAGAATTTTCCAGTCTATCCTGCCATATTATCCCTGAGATATGCATACACAGGTTATAGTTTTTAAATTTATCTTTTACTTCCTGTTATCTTCTGTTTCTCAGGAGACACGTGCTTCCTCCAACCCATCAGTCTGTTTACTCTTGCTCAGCTTGTGTTTGGTTCATCCTCACAGGTAGTTGGCTTAGTTTCCCATTGGCTTCATCTGGAATATCAAATGTCAGCGCTTTGTCATCCCCCCCAAAAAAATTAAATGCATCTAGGAATTGCGGTTAAAGTTTCATTCTGCTCCATTAACAATCTCACATCGTATCCACAACTTTAAATGATACCTTTAGCATCGCCTAACAGTAATCATGTTCCACAAGCAAAGGCCTCCTCTAACACGACAATTTTCTTCCCACTTGACAGAATTTGTTTGTTGTCCTTCATTAGAAGTCAAAAACTCAATCAAAATTGGCCTTGACTTTCCATTTGTAGCTTCACCCTCTGGCATTCACAAATGTCTCCCTGCACAAATACCCAGAGTGTCTCTCACAAAGCCAAACTACTTTGCAATCTTGCTTTTCACATAACTCCTAGAAGATAACCTTCTTTATTTCTTCCATAAAGTGATACAGCCTTATATTCAGAGTTCATATCTTTTGTTTCTGTTAATGGATGCTTCACCTCCTACTGCTTTATCATTTCTCCTGCCTAGTCTCACACAGTTGTCTGGCAGGCTTTGTGGTTTCCATCCGATTATGCAGACACTCCATTTCTTCAGCCATAGCCTTTAAATAGTTGCTTCTTATAAACTTACAACAAACAGGTTGACATTTACCAACTCATTTCAAAAAGCCTCCAGACTTCTGGTAACTTCAACACTGTGTTGCAATAGCCTTCTCAGCTCTTTACCAGTAGAATGCTGCACAACACAGAGGTCTTGTTCTACTTTTTCACAATACCCTTATGAAGCATACTGTCCATTTTTGCACTGTTGTTCAAGAAACAACACCTTCACTTATCGATTCGTCCAATTCTGTGTTGGATAAACTGTTTTAACTTCTCTGTAAAAATGTCAAAAAGAGGTTGTCATCTTCAAGTGCACTGCACACATCTTCCCTTTTTTACATTTTAATCACACTAGAGAGTTTATGCAGTGTGAGCAACAGTACAAAGTTTAGCCTGAGCACTGTAGAAACTATCCTAGGGGGGAAGAAACAATGATTTGGGGGCAGTTATTTTATATGTCAAATATATTCATTGTTTCACAGAACTTGAGTGCCCTGCTTTCACTGTTTCCTTGCACTTTCAGTCAGTCAGAATGTGAACTGCACAAGACTGACTGCAGCTTGTAGTCATGCATTATACTGTACCTGAAATTACTGCAGGGATAATCTGAAAATGCAGATGTGTAGCTCAACAAGATGCCATGTGCCTTAAAGGAAACTGCCATAATGACAGAGTTTTACTATGCACTTAGAACTAATATTAACTCTGAAGTTATGTCTGTCTATTTTTATCTACAAATCAGGACAGCTTGCCTCCGCTATAACTCCTTTTCAGCAAAGCCCTGGGGAGAAAAGCTCCACACAAGTATATGCAGTTGGTAATGAAATTTGTATATACTGTACAGTAGTTTTTCCTTTTCTGCTCTCTGCTCCACACCTAACTATCAAGCTGTCCGTGTCATTTAATTTACTCTTTGTTCCCCTCAAGGCATGAATTGCTGGTTTGGGTAGAGTTGTGCTGTCATTCATGGTTGAGTTGGCTTAGTCACACCATATCACTCCATATGCCCAGTGACACTTCTGGGGCTGCATGTGCAATGGGTTTTGTATAGGACTGTTTCTCGGTTACTGTGTCTGGTGTAGACCTACAAAGACAGCACCCGCTGCCTTCTGTAGTTTAAGGCAAACATCTCTGTTAGCTTTTTGGTCTCCAGTATGGATCTCAGATGGAGCACACATTCCCATGCAGCTCCCCTCCACTCACACCACGAGAGAAATGAATAGACAACCTTTTTGTCTGTCCCATACCCAGTGTACTACTCCATTGCTGGGACAACTAATTGATCCTAGTTGTACTTTGGGGTCTGTTCCTCTGCATAAGGAAGTTAAAGTATTGTAATGTATCCAATAATAATATACAGGTCTACTTCAGTAGACCAAAAGTTTGCGTACCAGACTTTCAGATAGCCAAGACAAAAAGGCCAACAACCGCAAAACACAGACATCCCGGAACACTAACTTCCCACTCCGGGTAAGAAACCACTTGGCCACCCTGTTGAACTTTGCCCCTTACCCCCACAATAGTGCGATCTCTGAGTTGGTATATTTAGTTAGGGGGAGTGTGGGGCGCGCAGCCCCCCATGTGGGTGGGTTTACTTTCCTTCAGTTTTGCTATTTTTTTAGGATGGCCAAGCAGTTACATACCTGGAGTGGGAAGTCAGTGTTCCGGGATGTCTGTATTCTGCGGTTGTTAGCCTTTTCGTCTTGGCTATCTGAAAGTCGGGTAAGTGAACTTTCCATCTACAGAAGTAGATCCTAATATACACACTGTTCTAAACTACAAGTCTACATTATAGTAGTACTACCATATATGTGTGTGTGTGTGTGTGTATATATATATATATATATTATTTTTTTTTTACTACAAATCTACATAGATACACACACACACACACACACACACACACACATGCATATGGGTCAAGTGTTAATAGCACAACTATCCAGTATGCCTTAAGGTTTGCTTTTACAGCTGTAGAGTCTCAGATTATTTGATTTCAAGTTGATTTCAAGTTCCATAATGGGTAAGCAGCACGGCAAACATTACATGGCTACATATATAGGTTCATAGGTTCATACTAGGCTATCTGCCCCAAGGCATTTATAAGCCTAGCCCGAATTTTTGTGGCTTACGCCACCCCTTATATGAAAAAATACTGTACCCATTAGTTTGCTGTGCCTCTGTCCAGCAGTGACACAGAGATGATTCCCGGGGTAAACCTACGATCTCCCATCCACAGGTCAAGATTTCTCTTGAACAGAACCAGCGAGGTGCTCTGCCTCACATGGACCGAGACTCTACTCCACAGCATAGGGAGTCTCTGAGTGATAAATCTATCCCTCCAGCACGTCCTATTTATATCCGTGCTAAGGTTTAAGTCGCTTGCTCTAGTGGTTTTGGTGGATTTGGATTTTTTGAGGTGGAGCATGTCCATTAATTCCGGGTTGGACATGGCCTTGTATGTCAGGCACATGTCACCTCTGAGCAGATGGTATGCGACTGAATAGAGCTGGTGTTTCTTCAATCTGGCAGCATATGACAGATTTTGGAGTCCCTTTATCCTTTTGGTGAGAAACTTTTGGGGTCTCTCCAATTGCTGCAGATGTCGGGCGAGATACATCCCGAATGGGGCATTGTACTCGATCATTGGTCTGATAAGTGAAGAGTACAGGGGAACAATGACCTCACTAGATGTGGATGTGAATCCCTTCATGATCAGGTGGGCAATGTAGAAGGTCTTTCTAACCACTTTAGCAACGTGAGTGTCAAAAGAAAGGCCACTGTCAACCTGGGTCCCCAGGTCCCTCATAACCTCTTCTGTGCTTAGTGGATTGCCACCTATATGGTAGCTTGGGGTTACCTTGTTTTTCCCAAAGGGTATGACTATACATTTTTTGGCGTTTAACTTCAGGCCATGGCTCTGGCACCAGCTATCTGTTTCCGTGAGTCCCTTCTGAAGGATATCCATTTGGTTGCATATAAGTTTTAAATGTTTCAGAGAGGAGTGTAGCTTAAAAATGACAACAGAATAGACTGTATAGTGGATATTATTTATTCAGACAAGAGTGCCACTGTATCTACAGACTAAAATGTTAGCGCAAAAATAGTTATGACATTTATCAGCAGACTTGTAGTATACATTTATGCTTGCAGTAATTGCCAAAGATAGCATACGTAACTTTTACCTTTTTACTTAGTAACTGCACAGATGATAAAAGAAATAATACTTTGTGTGCCGTACTAAGCATCCCCTTCTTTAACAGCAGCTTGTATTCTAGCTTCAACTGAAAAGTCTCCCAGAGCTGGTATTTCACTTTCGCTATCCCTTTCTCTTTGCTTAAATACTGCTATCAGTGACTGGTAAGGAATCACTGTCTAACCCACAGTCCAAACTCTTGCTTCTGTCATCTGAATTGCTAGGTAAAACTGTTTCTGTTTTTTTAACCCCTTTTAATTTGATTTTATATTTTTCATTTATTTTGAACATCTCTGAGTGCATTTGATTTTTTTTTGTTTTCTAAAGTACTGGAAGCCAGTTCTTATACCAAAACTGAAACATGAACTGCTTTTTCTGAACAGCTTCGAGATTCTTCCCAGCTAGAGTTTTTCTCCTTTTCTGGTTTATTTTCTCATTCTTTCTTTCTCCAGATTTCTTCTTTGCTGACATCCAGGCATTGTAATTACTAGCCAGTAACTGAATTTTACTAAAATTGAAAAAAATCACTGGCTTTGATTAACAACACTGGGAGACTTATAATCAGGCTGTTGATCAGTGTGCAAACATCTTCTAAGTCCTTGATTTCATTTGTTTCGAGACTTCTACATTGTTAACCGTGTTAGCTATTAGATTTAAAACCTTTGTTAGTATGTTTAATGAGCTATTTTCTTCTTGTTTGTAATCTGATTTATTTAGCAGACTGTCTAGGCGTGTGTGGTTTCATTAGTTTGCAAGTTAACAGATTTATCATTACTGCTATTTTTGAGCCTTAATATTACCACTTATTTTGATATACTTGTATAATTTATGCCATTAAGTTTATTATAGAAAGCTGGGATTTTTGCTAGCTTTCAATCTGTTTATAAAGTTAATAGCTTTATATACCATTGCTTTATACACTTAACTATTTACGAATATTTAGAAAGAATCCAGAGGTACATCAGACATAACGTTTCATGTCCAATGTGACAGCAGTTGGCTGCCTAGGAATACTTATCTAGATAATTATTTTTGCTTGGAACTCTTTTTGTCTTCAGTACTGGAATTGCTGTATCTGTGGTTGGATCAGTGGCTGTGTTGATTGCTATTTTAAAATATTGCTTCGTGAAGTTGACTTGTCAGTATTTCCTTTAGTGGTCCTTCCAGGGATGCCAGTATTTGCTGTTGCTTTCTAACTCATCAACCACACTGGCTTTGTCATTTGTTACGTTGTAATGGTGACAGTAACAATTTTTGTGGTGTTCCAGATGTGTGTGGCCTTTCATTATTTAATCAGTCTTTAAGTACTTTCTTGTTTCTGCGTACTTGTATACATACATACAAATATGTCAAGCATGGTCATTAATGCCCTTCTTGCCTGCCAGTATACCAGAACAGTTGTTCCCATAATAGGTGTCCAGGCTGTTCTTAAAAATATCTAGACGAGTACTTGCTTTAATGTAATTTGTTAGCCTGTTCCATGCATCAGCTACTCTGTCAGAGAACCAATTAGTCCACTTCTCATTCCTATAGAATCTTCTACATAGCTTGTCTGATAATTCTCTACTACTTTGTTATAACCTCATACATTCCCAGGTTGTTTCTAAATGTCCTATACACCTGAATTAGGTCTCCTCTTAAGTATCTGTATGAGACACTGATATTTTGTTTTTTAATAATAACTTAAATTTTCACATCCATGGATGCCCTTGGTATATTTCTGCTATACTCTTTCCAGTTTACTCATGCTTGTTTTCTTATAAGATTTCCATATTTTTATTCCATACTCAAGTTTGGGTCTGACAAAACTAACAAACAATGACTTAATTTCTGATTTCCTAGACATTATACATCTTTTTGTACAGCCTGTAGTTCTACAGCTATCATTAAAAAGTTGGTTGATATGATTAGAAAAACTCAAAGCTGGATCTACCTATATACCCAGGTTCTCAAATGAATCTACAGTTTCAATCTCTGTGTTGTTGTTGTGTCTTCTGGCTTTTCCTGGTTAGGGTTCGCCACAGCGGAGCTCCGGTCCGCTAATGATTGGCAGTAGACTTTCACATGCCAAGCTGCCAGCCCTGACGCCCAACCTTCAACGAAGGTACGCCCATTCACGCATGTCTCCACACAGAAGGCGCTCTAGCTGAGAATCAAACAGGACAACGTCTTACTGTGAGGCAACAACGCTACCACAGCACCACCACCGCAGATCAGTTTAAATCTCTGTGTGCTGTATTAAATATTCACCTTTCAGTTTATGTCTCCCAAGTCTCATATGCTTAGTTTTTGATGTATTTATCAGCATATTATTCTCCTGTGCCCAACTGATCAATTTAGAAAAGTTCTTTTGCAGACATGCCCTAACTGTAACACATGAAATCAGTTTACCCAAGTTCAAGTCATCTGCATACAGACTGGTAGAACACCTCAGATAAAACAGATAGATCTGAAAGATATAATCTAAACAAGTAGGGGCCTAGGCCAGAACCCTGTGAGACTATAACCAAGAATTTCACTTGTGTCTGAGACTAAATTTTAGAATCTACACACAGCTTATCAATTTGTATGTCTTTAATCCTTCCACATCTTATATATCTATAAAATGGTTTCTTTTTATGCTCAGTATCTTTATATACACTTTCTTCAAAATTTTCTTGATCTTGTTTCACATTATGGTTAATTTGTTTGTCCAGCGTGTCTATTTCAGTTTTCAAAGTTGGAGTTCAACCTCTTTTCCATTTCTTATCTTTCTTTGTCTCTCATCTTAATCAAGTATCTTGTTCTTATGGAAATATATCCTCCTGACATTGTGTGCCTAGATCCTGATGTTAAACATTATTTCAAATTTTTTGCATTCAATTTTTCTTTGAGAACTTATCACATTCCTTCTGAAGTTTTTCTACTGAATTCATCACCCCAAATAGTTTTACAAAGCGACTGTTTTGCTTTCTTATAATCTGTTATTAATCTATGCATTTGTTTACATTTCAGTTTGGCAGAATTAACTATCAACAAATTAACCTTAATAACCCCATAATCACTGCACATCAGTGGTGTTAAAACTTGACTTGAAGCTAACTAGAAATCTGAAGTAGGATATTCATTTGTCTGCAACCTGTGGGTTATGGATCCGATATCGGATCCGAACCGGCATAGTTTTCCAGCTATGGATCCAAGCTCTCAGCTCCTCCCCTCACCCATAATGCCCTGCTCTACCCTCATGACCTCAGATCTTGTTTGCCGCGCTGGTAACTAGATGTGGATTTCATAGCTCTCAGCTAAGTGGATTTTTCTTGTTAAAAAATAGAGAATTTTTTCCTTCTTTAACAATTTTTGTGTGAAAGTTGTAGGTTTCCTATTATTATTGACTGTTTTTAGTTTAATTTAATTTTCAGTAGTAATTTTATTCCCTCCCTCGCTGGTGCGTAGAGTGTGTGTGAGGCCTGTGTGCTTCTTTATTGTTTAAGTTACTTTCTGTAACTTTAGGTTAAATTTAGTGACTATGGCTGAACAGCCTAAGTCCATATTTTCTAAATGCTCCGAGTGTGGCCATAAGCTCTCACCGCTGATGGCCACACTCGGTGTGTTAAGTGTCTTGGGGTTGAACACCTCACATCTGGTTGTTCCATTTGTGCAGGGTTCAACCCCAGGGCACTGAGGGAGCGGAGGTCCAAGCTGGTCTTGGCGGGTCTTTTACCGCCGGACTCGGCTCCGACCTCCGCTCCTTCGGGACTCCTGCGGCTGCAGTTGTTCCCCTGTGGCACCCTCCTGCTCCTGGGACTCAAACTCCCGCTTCAGGACAGGAGAGGGATGCATCTAAAAGGACCGGAGGAGAAGCACCAAGCGGCGGGCCGAGACCTCTGTTTCGCCCCGCCAGCCAAGCGGCTTCTCCCGGCTCCTTGTTGGTGCGGTCTCCTCCTTCTCGGCTCCGGTCACCTGTGTGCTTCTCACCGGGTCCTGAGGAGGAGGAGACCGATCTCCGTCGAGGCTATCGAGGAGGCATTCCAGGCCTACCTCGGTAGCCTCGTCGAGATCTACCCATAGCCTTTCGATGCTGATCTGGACCGGATGATGAGAAGGTTCATCCAGGCCCAGATGCAGATGGGAGTGCTCTTGCCTCCCCTCCGGGGAGCTCAACACCCTTTTAAGCCTATTGCTCCTTCTCCGACCCGCTTCCCGGGTTCGAGCAACTGGAGCTGAGCAGCTTCGAGCCGGGGAGGTCGGAGCCGATAGTACTTGGTACCGGATCCGACCATGCCTCGAGTGCGTCGGATCCGATCTCGGAGCCTGGATCCGAGCGGATCCGGGGATCAGTGCTCCTTCGGCGCCGTCTGTGTCGGAGCGCACTGTCCCTTCGGATCCGAGTGCCCGCGCCGGCTCCGATCCACTCTTCGGATCCGAGGGGGAGCCGATTGTCGGATCCTTTGGTCGAGGTCGGCTCCTTCGGCTTTTGATGTAGTGGAGAGGGCTCTGTTGAGGGTCTCCGGACCCCGGCACTTGCTTCGCCCGTCCCGCGCTCCCTCTGCACTGGGCCAGGCTTCCACCATCCGGCCCCTGGGACAGCCCGCTTCTGTGCCCCAAGTTGCTCCCATGGAGCAAATTGCTGCTTGCGAGGACTCCTCTGACAGCCCCCAGAGGAGGCTCCGCAAGCATACGTGCAAAAGGAGGCACATTGACTCCCTGAGTCTCTCACTGAAGACACGGACTTGGAGGAAGGGGAAGGCTCCCCACGGTCACCCCGAGGATGTCTCCTTCGGAGACATCATGGAAATGCTCCGTATTAGGGGTGGTCTGCCCCAAGTCTTCCTCGGACGAGTCCGTGTTCTTGGAGGCATTCAAACGGGCCCGTCTACCTCTTGGGTGTCCCCTGCCGACCCCTGGTGGACTTTATTACCACCAGGGCGTGGAAGGAACCGGACACCGTGGAGCCAATTCCCAAAAGACCTGATAGAATCCTTAGCCCGCCTTCTGACAGGACCCATTGGAGTAAGGGGCCTCCTGTAGATGCCATGTTGATGGCGGCGGCCACAAAGAGGGAACTGGCTCAGGAGAGTCCCTCAGTCCACCCACCGAGCAAGGAGTCTCGGATGATGGACCGCTTGGGGAAGCGGATGTTCAGTTCGGCGACCTTCTCGGTAAGGGCGCTGAACTATTTGGCACATGTTATTCGGATGCAGCGAGACCTTATTAAGGAGTACGCTGCATCCCCCCCTGAGTCCATTTCGGAGGAGGACAGAGCTCTGCACTCCACCAAAATGGCCACTCTTAGGTCAGTCACAAATACTTCTATGCGGCTACTCTCCCATGCTACGGAGGGCGCCGCTAGAGCTGCGGGACAGGACTGGTCACTAGACGTCAGGCCTGGCTCCGCCACTGCGATTTTTCTGAGCCCTTCAAGGCGTCGTTTGCGAACGCCCCTTTGATGGTTCTGCTCTGTTTGGCAAGACCGTTCGAGACGTTGACCCAGAGCGAGAAGGACGGGAAGACGCTGTCTGCCGTCGGAATCCGCTTCTCTGCACCCCAGAGGCCCTATTCTAGGAACCAAAAGGGTCAGAAGAAGATGTGGTTCCGGAAGTCCCAGCAGTCCCAGCCTGCTCCGGACAACCAGTCCTTCCGTGGCAGAGGAGGACAGGGAGGACGCCGCCCTAGAGGCAGAGGGGCTCCCAGAAACTTCGGGTCCAGGGAACCTTTCTCTGAACGGGCGGCGCAGCAGCCCTGAGGGTTGCCCGACTGCTCTACTCTGGAGGCAGTCGGGGACGTTCGGGACACCTAGCGGCAGGGGAGTCCATAACATCGGACCGCTGGGTTCGCGAAAGCATATCCAGGGTATATCGCATTCCTTTCCTTCACCTTCCAAAGTTGAAGTCCCTCCCAGACGTACCACCCGGTCAAAGGGAGGCCGCTTTGGCAGAAATTGGCCATCTGCTAGAGAAAAGAGCCATCCAGCCCGTTCCCCAGACCAGATCGGATCAGGGTTCTACTCCAGGTTCTTTTTAGTGCCAAAAAAGACGGGGGAACTAAGACCAATCCTAGACCTCTCTCTCTTGAACCTGGCAGTCCCCAAAGAAAAATTCCGAATGGTCACTCTACAATCTATTCTCCCCCTTCTGGGAGAAGGCCACTGGATGTGCTCGATAGATCTCAAGGACGCGTACTACCACATCCTAATGGACAGACGCTCCAGGAGGTTTCTCCGCTTCCGGCTGGGAGCCAGTCACTACCAGTTCCGGGTCCTTCCCTTTGGTCTCACCACAGCCCCAGGGTGTTTACCAAAGTACTAGCAGTGGTAGCGGCCCACCTGAGGCTTCAGGGGTGCAGGTCTTTCCCTACCTGGACGACTGGCTCCTTACCGCCCCAACAAGGCATCTACTTCTCTCGGCGCGAGACTCCTTTCTCCATCTTGCTCCATTTCTGGGCATCACAATAAATACAAACAAGTCCAACCTGGCACCCACTCAGCTCTTAGATTTCATAGGGGCCAGACTAGACACAAGGAGTTTACGAGCCTTCCTCACTGCGGACAGAGTTCTAAATCTGCAGCTCCAGGTGCGGGCCATTCTCCATTCATGTTCTGTTCCAGCGGAGTTGGTCCTGAGGGCTCTAGGGTCCATGGCTTCGTCGATAGCACTTCTTCCTCTTGCCAGGCTCAATATGCATTCTACAGTGGACGCTCTTAGTACAGTGGTCATACCTTGCTCTCCCCATGCATCATCCCATAGCGATCAGCAAGGCTTGCAAGCGGTCCCTCTTGTGGTGGCTCCACTCCCGGATCTCCACGAGGGTCGCCCATTTTGTGCTTCTCCCCTCTCGCCACGGTGACCACGGACGCCTCCCGCCTCGGGTGGGGGCACTTATGGGCCGGACAGTCCAAGGCACGTGGAACGATTCAGAGACCTTACTGCATATCAATGTTCTAGAGATGAGAGCAGTGCTCTTAGCGTTGCTAGCACTTCAGGACTTTCTTCCCTTGGGAACAATTGCGATTCAATCGGACAATATGTCTGTTGTCTGGTACATCAACAAGCAAGGGGAACAAGGTCTTACCCTCTTTGTCGAGAGGCCATGAGAGTTTGGGAATGGGCAACCTCCACCAATCGCTTTCTCATAGCAACGCACATTCCGGTCGGTCCAACATCCTAGCGGACAAGCTCAGTCGCACCATTCTGACCCCTTACGAGTGGTCTCTCAATTGTCAAGTAGCGGAACGCATATTCGCACGGTGGGGAACCCCTTCATGCGATCTTTTGCTTCTCCCTCAAACACCAAGTGCGACAGTTTTTCGCTCTAATACCTCCTCCGGAGGTACCCCAAGAGACGCTCTGGTGCATGCTTGGCCACCCGGTCTTCTGTATGCCTATCCACCCTTGCCTCTGATGCTGCAAGTTCTTCAGAAAGCCTCTCGGTGGGTTGCAGAATGATTCTCATTGCTCCATTCTGGCCTCGACAGATCTGGTTCCCCTTCCTAAGGTCTCACTCGGTGAATCCTCCTTGGATTCTAGATCCCATTCGGATCTGGTATCCCATCCTTCCTGCATTCCTCCTCCGCACCTGGACAACCTGAAGCTGACCGCTTGGCTGCTCCAGTTCCACTCTTGATAAGGACTCCGGTATTTCTTCTCCGGTAAAGGCTATTTTAGTGGCGGCTCATAAACCATCCACTAGAAAGGTTTACCGAAGCAAATGGAAACGCTTTCTCTGTGTGGGCGGAGCGGCAAGGCCTAGATCCCTTCACGGTTCCTCTCCCTGTAGTGCTTGATTTTCTAACCTCTCTCTTTAATGATGGTGCCAGCAGTTCCACAGTCAAAGTTCAACTGGCGGCTATTTCTCACTATCACATTGGTCAAGAGTCTAATCCTCTTATGTCAGCCAAATTGTGCAAAACTTTTCTTAAGGGTACTTTCCTTCTCAGGCCCCTATAAAGCAAGCAGTTCCTCCTTGGGACCTTTCTTTGGTCCTACAGGCCTTGACCGCTCCCCTTCGAGCCCAAGGCTACAGTGGATCTCAAATTCTTGTCTTACAAGACAGCCTTTTTGGTAGCCATTACTTCAGCCAAGAGAGTTTCTGAACTTCAAGCTTTATCAGCTAAACCTCCTTACTTGGTTTTTATCCGGACCGTGTCTCCCTCAGGACCAACCCGTCCTTCCTTCCTAAAATCGCTTCTGAAGCAAACATCAATCAATCCATTAACCTCCCTGTTTTCTTCCCTAAGTATGAAAACAAAGGTGAATATAGGCTACACTCACTAGATGTTCACAGGCAACTAAGATTTTATCTCAACAGGACAGCTGGTCATAGGCAATCCGACCAGCTGTTTATTTCCTTTGCAAAATTCAATTTGGGCAAGCCAATTTCTAAAGTTTCTCTGTCCCGCTGGATTTCACAGTGCATTTTATTGGCTTATCAAGCGTCAGGAAGGCCCGCACCGGAGGGTGTTCATGCCCATTCAACCCGGTCAGTATCTACCTCGGCAGCCTTCAAGGCTAGGATTCCTCTAGATGATATTTGTGCAGCAGCCACGTGGGCTTCATCTCATACATTTATTTCTCACTATAAGTTGGATCTTGCATCTAGGGTAGAGCATCCTTTGGCTCGGGTGCTCGGAATATCCTTCCATGATGGCCGCCCAAGATTCAGGTAGCTGGGGACTCTGTCCCACAGGTTGCAGACAAATGAATATCCTACTTCAGATTTAGAAGTTATGTACTCACCATAACGTTCCATCTGAGTAGGTGTATTCATTTGTCTGCAACCATCCCGCCCTCCTATCCCCCTGGCCTTTCAGTTTCCTGCATATTACTTGTTACCCTTTTGAGGGTATTGTTGCTTTGGCAAACTCGATCTGAGGTCATGAGGGTAGAGCAGGGCATTATGGGTGAGGGGAGGAGCTGAGAGCTTGGATCCATAGCTGGAAAACTATGCCGGTTCGGATCCGATATCGGATCCATAACCCACAGGTTGCAGACAAATGAATACACCTACTCAGATGGAACGTTATGGTGAGTACATAACTTCTAATTTCTTTAGGGACAGAAATAATCTCTAGTATGTTACGTTCCCTGTTTTTTTCCCTTAAAATCTGAAGTAGGTTATGCTCCTGAAAATGTATTCTGAATAATTTCCTTACAAATGATGTTGAATCAGTATTATTCCAGTCTGTTTCTTTTAAATTTACGTCCTCAGACTCTATTATTCTTCGTATTGTGTTTCATGCAAGAAATATATGAATTCCTCCAATTCATCAGCACTTGACTTTGGTGGTCTGTACACTCCAGCAATTGTTATACATTCCAAGGTTGTCTTTATCATCACAGTTACACACCCTATAGTATTGGTGTTATCACTAAACCTGTAATAATCACAGGTATCATAACTATATTTAATACCTATCATAACACCTCCACTTCATTTTTTGTTACAATGTTACAGTAAAAATATTTAAACCCTGGCAGAACTGGTTTCCAGTCATTGTTCTCTAACCATGTTTCACAAACAGTAACATGAGTCTTGTGGGAACATAGCAAATTTTCCAATAAAAAACATTATTATTAATGCTCCTAGCATCATCAACCAACAGAGATGCATCAAATGTAGCTGTCTGTGAACTGTTACATTTCTCACCTACCAAAAATCCTACCTTGTATTTGTCAAATATTGCAACATATCTGCTGCAAAAATTCTCTTCCCTGATCTTGATAGGTATATGTCATCCTGTCTGAACACACTTGTACCCAAAATTGGGCTGGGATGCAATACACATTTCCATTTTTTGAAAAGGACATTTTTTCCTGTGGGTATTTACCAAAAAAATCGTTTCACTCATGGTGACTCAACTTTCTATATGCAGTTTGTGAAAAATACATCCTAACACCTGTACAAGCTATGCTGTCTAAGAGGGCTGTAAGTTCCCTGCTAACAGTTAGGGAGTCCTTGCAGATGAGATCATTTGTACCAACATGTATAAAAACAGATTCATACTTTCATACACTAAGGCGCTCTTAGACCTACCTCACATCTTATTTTTGCTCCTGGCAAGCATAACACTATTCGATATTCATTATCTTTTCTGCAAATGTAAGTATCAGTTCCTCTAATTGAATCTCCACTTACAAGAATATCTTTTCTGACCATATCTGAATGATCTTCAGCTTCTAATTCAGTAATAAAACATAACTGAAAACACAAAGACAAACTTGGAAACACAAGTTTTCTCAACTGACCAGATATCCACTTTATTGTAGAACACAAAAGTACTGAAAACCGAATAAGATTAAGCGCTTTTCGTTTAACACCTTGGCTAAACTTCTTCAGATACACATCAACTAAAATTACATGTTTATAAAACACTGCTCATTAAACTTAGACGTGTTTAAAATCAATTAACTTTAAAAATCACTGTAGTTGTCATTTTACAGAAAACCATATACCTAGTTTAAACCTCCGCTAAATGTGCTTCATTTCTACTGCCTGCAGGTAAGTAATGTATATGGGATGTATAAAACTATATAAAAATATAAAAAAAGTATGTATATGTAAACAAATGTATATAAATATATATATATATATATATTTTTTTTTTTTACCAATACAAATATATAACTGGTCAGTTGAGAAGACTTTTGTGTTTCTAAGTCAGTAATATATGTACTAACAATTGTTACAAAGGAATGATCTTCAGCACTATTAGTCTTATTAATTCCACTGTTTTCATTGCTTTTGCAGACATGCAATTCTCATTGCACTGTCTTTGTACATCACAGCTTGGGCCATGTTGTCAACATATGTCTTTTTTTCTCTCTCTCTCTTTTTTTTTTTTTTTTTTTTTTTAGCAATAATGTTCTTCAGTCCTTCTATGTTCACTTTTTGTTTCTTCCCTTTCATCCGCCTCTTACCTCTTTGTTTGTCCTTCTGTTTTGGAAAAATGATGCCTTTTTCTGCAGGCCGAATAGAAAAATGTTATCATTCCCCATAATCTGTGTGTTGCATAACAAAGCAGTGTCCTTTCTAATGTGTATTCTCTTTGCTTTATAGACATTTATCAGTTTCTCTTTCTTCATTTGTTGTGAACTTCCTTTCTTTTTTTATTTCCTTCTATATACTCTGAATCCTGAGACTGCTGAACACTTGTATCCAGAATTCCAAAGTTGTCAGTGGCATTATCGTGTTTCATGGGGTTGACTGATCTTTACATAGGAGAGAATGTGTCTATTGTCTTTGTTCTATTTGCTCTTTGTCTAACATTATTTATCTCATCAGTCCATTCATTAATATATGAAACAACAGTTTCCCCAAGCCAAGCCAGTTGCACAAGTGCAATCTTCACCCAGTAAGTCTAGATTTACTACTAAAATTAAGCAAATTAAGTATGTAAAAGTGGGACAGGATATGTACGAAGGTAGTGTGACAGCGGTGAGGTCTGCGGTGGGAGTGACAGATGTGTTTAAGGTGGAGGTGGGATTACATCAAGGATCAGCTCTTAGCCCCTTCTTATTTGTAATGGTGATGGACAGGTTGACAGACGAGATCAGACAGGAGTCCCCGTGGACTATGATGATTGCAGATGACATTGTGATCTGTAGTGAGAGTAGGGAACAGGTGGAGGAGACCCTGGAGAGGTGGAGATATGCTCTAGAGAGAAGAGGAATGAAGGTCAGCAGGACTAAGACAGAATATATGTGTGTGAATGAGAGGGAGGATAGAGGAATGGTGAGGATGCAGGGAGTAGAGGTGGCGAAGGTGGATGAGTTTAAATACTTGGGATCAACAGTTCAGAGTAATGGTGAGTGTGGAAGAGAGGTGAAGAAGAGAGTACAGGCAGGATGGAGTGGGTGGAGAAGAGTGTCAGGAGTGATTTGTGACAGACGAGTACCAGTAAGAGTGAAAGGAAAGGTCTTCAAGAGGGTAGTGTGACCAGCTATGTTATATGGGTTGGAGACAGTGGCATTGACAAAAAGGCAGGAGTCAGAGCTTGACGTGGCAGAGTTGAAGATGTTAAGATTTGCACTGGGTGTGACGAGGATGGACAGGATTGGGAATAAGTATATTAGAGTGTTAGCCCAGGTTGGAAGGTTTGGAGACAAAGCCAGAGAGGCAAGATTATGTTGGTTTGGACATGTGCTGAGGAGGGATGCAGAGTATATTGGGAAAAAGATGCTAAGGATGAAGCTGCCAGGTAACAGGAAAAGAGGAAGGCCTAAGATAAGGTTTATGGATGTGGTGAGAGAGGACATGCAGGTGGTTGGTGTGACAGAGCAAGATGCAGAGGACAGGAAGAAATAGAAACAGTTGATCTGCTGTGGCGACCCCTGACGGGAGCAGCTGAAAGAAGAAGATCCAACTTTTGACACGAGGAAACACAGATCACCTGTGTTATCAGGTGATAACCTTTAAATATACACAGCATTTATCACACTGTAGAATATATTTGTGCTTTAGCAAATCATTAATGGCATATTCATTAAAGAAATCCATATTCAGCTGCAAATGAGTAAAAAATTCTAAAAGAAAAGAATAATCAGTCAGTTACCGCAGAATTCAAAGAGAACTTAAATCAACTTCTCAGAGAAGAGCCACACAAACAATATACAACTAAATATTTAAGTACAATAAAGTTGTTCCTCTGACAGTACAAGTTGTGGAAGTACCTTGAATATATTTTTCTGTTGTGCCCTCTGTCTTCCTTTACCCTCTAGGCACTTTTTGGATTGTCTGTCATGAAGCTTGTTTGAAAAACTATAGTCACTCTTAGCAACATATTTTCCCAGAATACTGGTCTTAATCTTGGGCTAGCTGTTCTTAGACTGCCATGAATTTCTGACCATCCTTGAAGACCTTTGAATATAGTTCTAGGCATTGCTAGGTTTTAGTTTGCTCACTATTTGTTTTGAAGTATAAAAGTAAAAAAAATGCCAAGCAGGACAAAAGTAAAACATGGAGTTGCTTCTGTATTTGTGTAAAAGTATACTGTTTTGCTTTCTTTTTTACTGCAATATAATCATTTTGTTGATGTAGTTTTTGTCATTGCTTTATGTAACATTTCATTGTTGCAGTATACTATCATTTATATTTCATTTAATTTGCTCTACTTGTACTTGCGTAAAGTGCTTATAGTTAAATTCTCAAAGATGAAGTTGAAAGTTGTTGTTGTTGTGTCTTTCGGCTTTTCCTGGTTAGGGGTCGCCACAGCAGAACTCCGGTCCGCTAATGATTGGCAATAGATTTTTACGTGCCAAGTTGCCAGCCCTGATGCACAACCTTCAACGAAGGTACGCCCATTCATGCATGTCTCCACACAGAAGACGCTGTAGCTGAGAATCGAACAGTACTTAGTTCATATTGATTTGCTGAAGGAAGTTTCAGCAAATGACCATACTGCAAAAATAAATTGCTGAAAACCACATTCAGCATACCTCAAAAAAAATTTGTGGGGGGGGGGGGCAGGCAGGCCCCCATGTACTTTCCACACCCCACAAACTTAAATTTGGTCGCAGAAATGTGTGGAAAAAATCAAGTCCATTATTACTTTATGGTATCAGCACTTGGTAAAGCAATCATCATACAACTGTCAGGCTCCCATGGTATTAAAGAATTGAACAAGTGAAGGGTCATCATACATATAGAGATTAAAACACCAAAGTTTATGCTCAAGTGCATGCATGATTCTTAGAGGTGTTGAAATACTGGTATATAGATTAATTAGCAACCAGTTTACTTGGACAATCAATCTTGTGAGGTTGAATAGCCATCCCACACTTAACAGAACCAGGGGTCCTTTATTTAAAATTGCAATAAGTTAAACTACCAAAATAGATAATTACATAACACAAAGACTCTCCAGGGCCTGGAACAAATGTCCTGTACTAGTTATATCCATTAATCTGGATCCTCGGTAGTGAAACCTTGGTTGGGTATTTCCTCACCAGGCAGATTCAGCACTATTTTCCATAAAATACCCCATTTAGAGACTTCTGTTTACTCATAGTGACACACTTTGTCATGTGACACACGAGCTGTGCATCCATCTTCAGTAGTTCCAGTTTTTTTTTTTTTGTCACTCTTGTAGTACAGATCCCCCAGACCTTGCTGTTATCATAAACTGGAGAAATTTTTTTCTTTTCCCTGCTCAGACTTTGTTTTCTCAGAGTGGCATTGGACATTGTGTAGTATCAGCCGTTCTTGCGCTTGAGAGTGTATGGCTTTGACAGCTCAGGTGAAGATGTAGTTCAGGTTCAAGGCCTGAAGTCTTTTGTCACTTTTGGGCTTCATAACTGCCTTTGTCTTCTTGATGACATTTGCTCACTTGTGGATGTGGGTATTGTAATGGACTGTGAGAGGTCAATGACTTCAGATATGCCTCATACTTGCGGATCTCATGGACAACCAGTCTGTCACATGGTGTGTGCACATGATAATGGCCCCGGTGCAGGGAGGTGATGCTAATCTGAAAATTGACAATAAAAAAGGGGCAACACTATGTCAGCAGTTCACATCATTGTGGGTGTGAATGATCTGATCCTCTTGCCCTTTCTTGGAGCTCTAAAGCAGACATCATACCTTGTCTAGATCTTTTGGAACTGGGACACACTGGAGCTTCTCCATTTGCTGCTTGGGAGAATGAGGTTGTCACACTGTTCTGCTTGTTTCAGGATGGCAGAGGATGATGTGGATGTCACAGCTTTCCCCGTGTCCATACTAATTAACAAGTCTGTAGCGGAAAGATACATCCCATCACTGTAGAAAAAGTCCTACCTCATACCACTGCACAAAGGTGGCACATCTACAGAGTTGAATAACTACAGAACAATAGCAGTCCCCCCCCCCAAAATATTACAGAAATGCATCTATATGCAGCTGATGCAGTACCTAACTTCAAATAACCTGCTTTCAGAAACACAACATGGCTTTACGCCCCATCACAGCACCTCTACTGCATTTTACCAATATAATAAACAACAATCAAAACAATAGTCTGATTATGTCCACCGTGTTCTTAAACTTGTCAAAGGCATGTGATACTGTCTCGCACCAGCAGCTGCTTGTTTGACTCTCCTCAATAGGACTTTCACAATACTCCTTGTTGTGGTTTCTTAGTTACCCATCTGGAGGGCAACAAGCCATTAAATGGCAAAAAAACTTACTCAGCCCTTCAACCAGTTACTGCAAGTGTCCGTCAGGGCTCTGTCCTGGATCTTCTCCTATTTTATATATTTATTAATGACCTCCACACCTTCACTCACCATGCTAATTTAGTTGACACCATGCTAGTTTAGTTGAGTGTGCAGATGACTCAGTATTAATATGTGCGGCCTCAACAATAAATAAGCTCCAAGACATTACCCAGAAAATCATTCTCCTCTGTAGAAACCTAGCTCAAAGAATCAAACCTCCTACTCAACCCCAAGAAAACTGAGTTAATTATTTTACCTCAAAAAATTGTCAAAATCAAAGCATTTTTTTATCATAAGGTCAACAAATAATATTTTCATTGAAACTGTAACTTACAGTAAACTTCTATGCTTTATAATAGATGACAATCTCACACATGACCAGCATATACTGCACACCATTAAATCTACTCACCAGAAACTATGGTCCCTGTAATAGAATCAATGGATTCCTTACAGATACTGCAAGAAAAACTCTAGCCACCACCCTCTTATTGACAACTCTCTTATATGCTGCTCCTACCCTAACAAACTTAAACAATGCTCAAAGAAAGAAATTTGCCCCCTGCTACTACATTTGCCACCAATCTCTCTCATAGGATCTACCATTGTCATAGCTTAAAGCAATTAAACTGGTTTGCACTACACAACTACCTAACATATTCACAACTAACTACAGCACACAAACTAATTCAGCATCCAGAAAACCTGCACTATATAACTTATTGTTGATCTACTGTCCAGCAAGTGACCTGTGTTCTAGTAACAAACTCTTATTACTTACAAGTAATTCAAATAATGTTGCAGGAGATTCCCTCTACTCCCAATAAGTTGCTAAACTCTGGAGTAGTATCCCCCACACACAAATAAAACTCTGACAGACTCAGCAGTTTTAAGCCACTGCTTAAACAACATTTTAACCAATCCTGGTGCTGCACATGCTCATCTAAAGGCTGAGACTTTGTGTTCACCATACAAAACTCTCTAAATGCTCTCCTTAAACAGAATGTTCTCAAACTCTCACTGAAATGAGAAAACATTGTTTATACATAACTGCTGCTTGTACAATCCATTAAGTTGCATGTAGGCTTTCTCTTTAGTAACTTCCACCTCTGTAAAATCTTAGAATGTATAAATGTAACTGCTGTTTTTGTATAAATGGAAATGTAACTACTCAGTGTTTAAGTGGAACTTAGTATAATGCTATGTAAGCAAATAGAGCTTTTCTCCCCAGGCCTCCACTGAAAATGAGTTTTACCCATTAAACAAAGACAAATAGATAAATGTGTTCTCCCACTGCGCAAAAGGTTCCTGTAGACATTCATATCAATTCCACAACTCATTTCAAAGTTCAGGGAATAAAGGAAAAGACTGATTCTTGTCTCCCCTGGCTGTAAGTCCCTAGCAATATACGAACTTCTTTATAGGGATGCATCATACAAAGTGACATCTTTACTAAAAGATGGAGTAGCATGTATATGGATAGTGTATTATGAAATAAGCTGTGATTTCTGGCATAACAAGCAAATAGCTGTTTATTTAAATTGTCTACACATGCACTTTTTTTCTGTGCTGCTTTCTTATAACTGCTGTTTTACTGATTGGCATTTTATAATGAAAGTTAATGTTGTGAATAAAAGGCAGATGTGCATCTCCATTTTGAAATTATGTGAGCTTTCTACCTTGCCAATATTGTTTTTTGATGACATATTATAGCGAAAATTATTGTTGCTGTTGTGAAGTAGTAGTGGCCATACTGCCACCAAATGTGACATAGATGCTGTTACCCAGTCAGGTTCGATGATTAATTCAAAGAATACAACCTTGGCAACAAGGATGTACCATAGAAGCAATATGAGCAACTGTTTTGGATCTGGATCACCAACCTCCACACCCAATTTAGAATGTACACTATTCACTTAGAGCTACACCTGTCCATCTGTGAACCAGTGCTTTCCAGCTCTCTCTGTCCGCAGTAACTGTCATTAAAAAAAATATATTATTTTCTCTCACACATGCAATTTCCAAAGGAATGATGGCAGAATTCTCCAATTTCTCACAGATTTCTTCCTGATCCTAGTAGTACTGGTGCCACCCTGAAGAAGTGAGAGAGCTTCCACTTAGCTGTTTGCTGTTACCTCTCTTTCACTGGAAATTGACCAAAGCAGTTTCCTCAGTATTAATAATGATTATCTTTTCCTCAGCTAATTGGTGCATAAATACAAGAGCTTAAAGGCAAATACATGAAGTCTACTAAAATAATAAACAAAATAGTGTAAATATAGAGTAAAATGTACATAGGTTGGCACACAAAGTAAATTAAAACAAAATACATTAAGCATAGATAGGATGCATACAGAAAAAAAACAACTCCAGATGTCTTAAGTTTCCTAGGTAGCTGCTGCAATATGTACAGTGCCTTAAAATAACTGGCTAATTATCACAGGATAATTCTACAGCAAGTCCTCAACTACTAGTTCAATATTTTTTCTTCTACAGTAACACACCATTATATAACAAAAGTCATTTACCAGTGTTCATTGTTGTATCATTCCATTGTTGCTGTGGAAATGGTTCATAAATCAGGTAGCCTCACCCATCACCACAACTAACTGAGCTTATCACCACAGTTGTATAATTGTTTCTTCTTGACATGATTCCTAGATGGGTCTTAAAAGTTCCAATAGCCATTGCATTTCAAACTTGTTTAATCCTTGCCTGTGATATTAGAAGGTACAGGAATTAACACCTCTCTCTGTACTTCAGTGTGTGAGCAAACAAAATTGTTTACTAGGAGAGCATGCATTGCAGACAAGCCAAGAACAGAAGATGGAAAAATACATTGTGATTCATTTAGCCTGGCATACTTCATAGACATTCACTTTATCCTACCATTACCCCTGTCTTCAGAGCTATTATGAATAAAGATGCATATTTATGATTCCAGTTATACACATCTCAGAACAGCAGTGTAGTATTCTTTGCAGATGAAATTTCTAACTTCTTTGCCCAGATCAACTTTTGCAGACTGCTGCTCAAATGAAGTTTTGGTCTGTGATCAGTTGGGACCTGTTCAGACAACATTTGGACTGTCTGTTTTCACTTTGGTCACAATTATATCTGATTATGCAAGTCACCCTTATAATTTGGTTTAGTGTAAGCTTTGCTATATAATACATTTTTGTACAGCTCTGTCACTGACATCTGAGCCCCTACCTACACTGAGTATTCCTGTGTCCTATTTGCATTACATTATGGCTATACGTCAATGAGTTCCATCACCATACGCGTACTCACGCTGCAGGAAAAAAGGCCCATTTTTTGCTGCTGCTTTGTGCTTATGCACCTACTCTGTCTGGTGTTCAGCATTCAGTGACTCTGCTTGTACACTTCTGTATGTGCATCTCAAGGAGTCTGCGAGCCCTTTAGTAACTTAATGTTGTTTTCAACATGGGAACAGTACAGCAGTCGTGTTTCCTTCCCCTCTGAGATAGGGGTGCTGCCCATTGGCTGACATTTGTCCCTAGATCTTCCTAAGCCATTAACCATTTCTGGGTGACCAGAGGTTTAGAGGGTTGCCATACATTTTTGCCAGTGGGCATGTGAACTTTGCCACAAAATACTGAATTTTTGTTATTGTCCACATTTTAAAAGAATTACATGAGCAATCTTAACATACTTGACATGCATTTGTTTAAAATTTGCACTGCCCTGAGCACTTCATCTTCAGCTTTAAGTGCCTGTAATCAAATGCTGTACAAAATTAAAAAATAACACAAAGTATAGTACATATTGACACTTGAGATAAAAGGACATAAAATAAATATCGCAACATCATGAAATATTGAATAATTCTGCAAATAAAATATATGAAAACCAAAGTAAAGATTTGTGAAAGAACATTCAGGCATATTAGCTGGAATACAAGAAAATATGGATAAATCAACTATATTCTAACTCAAAATGATAGCGCTTCAGTTTCCACTTAAAGCCATCAAGATCGGCAATTCCACCTGTGAGCGGGTAGCAAATTCCACAAATAGGGATCATGGTAGCCCAATGCTCAAAAACCTGACTACTTTACACATCATAAAGGTGCTGCTATGGCCTCAGGAAAACTGAATGCTGAGGTCTAGTTCACCAGTACAAGGAAAACAGCTTCTGTAGATGTGAGGGGACCCAAACCCTGTAATTAAACAAAGACCAGGACCTTCTAAACTATGTGCTGCTTAATAGACAGCGAATACAGACTCTGATGTGTTGAAACTTAGAATCCCCAAAAAGCTAGCATATTCCATATCAGGTATTCTTAAGAATAGGGTGTTACAATAGTTAAGACAGGAACCAACAAGCGATGAAATAAAATACATGATAATATTGGCATTCCTGAGACTGAAACAAAACAATTTGTCAACAAATTAAATCTGGTCCTTCAGTGTCAGTCCATCATTAACGATCACTTTGAGATACATACATACAAACATACATACATACAAACACATATTTCAAGCATGGGCATTAATAATCTTCTAGCTTGCCAATATATCAAAGCACTTCTTTCCATAATAAGTGTCCAGGCTGTTCTAAAAAATATCTAAAATTAGTACTTGCTTTAATGTAATTCGGTAGTCTGTTCCATGCATCAGCTGCTCCCTAAGAGAACCAATTAGTACACTTGTCATTCCAATAGAATCTTCTACATAGGTTGTCTGATGATTCACTAGTACATGTTGCTAAACCCAAACATTCCCAGAGGTAGTTGTCACTAAATGCCCTATATACCTGAATAAGATCTCCTCCTAGATATCTGTAATAGACACTGTACAAGTTCAGATATTTTAGTCTTTCATAATAACTTAAATTTCACATCCATGGATGCCCTTGGTATATTTCCTATGTGTTCTTTCCAGTTTACTCATGCTTGTTTTCTTATAAGGTATCCATATTATTATTCCATACTCAGGTTTGGGTCTAATGTAACTAACAACCAACTTCATCATTTTTGATTTCCCAGTCTTTATAATCTTTTTATGCAACATATAGTTCTATAACTATCATTAACCAATTGGTTGATATGATTAGAAAAACTCATAGCTGAATCTACCCATATATCCAGGTCCTTAAATGAGTCTACAGTTTCAATCACTGTGTGCTGTATTAAATTTTCACCTTTCAGTTTGTCTCCCAAATCTCATATGCTTAGTTTTTGATGTATGTATCAGCATATTATTCTCCTGTGCCCAAATGGTCAGTTAGGTCAAGTTATTTTGCAGGCATGCCTTATCTGTAACACATGTAATCAGTTTACCCAGTTTCAGGTCGTCTGCATGTAGACTGTAGAACACTTCAGATGAAAACGTTAGGTCTAACAGATACAATCTAAACAAGTAAGGGCCTAGTACAGAACCCTGTGGGACACCTTGACTGTAACCAAGGATCTCACCTGTCCAGTTGCTGTACGATGCTTGTCGTATCCTATTTGCCAGCCATATGGCTATCCATCTTATCAACAGTACAATAATACCTAGTTATACTAATTTATTGATCAGTGTTTTGTGTATGACCCTGTCAAATGCTGAAGTTAAATCTATATAAATTACATCACACAAAATTTTTCATTCATAGCTGTTATTATATTGTTATAGAACATCATGTTACAGGTGGTAATAGATCTGTTTTCAACATATGCATGCTGATATATGGTTTCAAGTCCCAACCTATCCAGTTCTGACAATAACTTATCCAGTATTACCTTCTGCATTATTTTTGCACAACATGAAAGTAGACTTAAGGGTCTATATGACTCTGGGTTTGTCCTACTCCCCTTTCCCTTGAAGACAGGTTTAATAAGCACACGTCTCCAATCTTGAGGAATCTCCCCATATTTATATGATCTAGTTAATAATAGATACAATGGTACCGTAAGTTCTTGCTGAAATGTTCTCAAGTCATTGTTGCTAATTATGTCTCCTCCTTCTGCTTTATTTGGATCCAGTTTGTTCAGTTCTTTTTCAATATGATCCAATTGGATTCCAGCATCTGGCGTTACCTGGATGTTATTAGGACACCTTATCGCCCCTTTTGTTGAGCCAACCTGCTTTGCATAAGATTTTGTAAATATATCTATAATCTGTTGTGTCTGAGAGTAAATTTTAGAATCTGCACACAGTTTATCAATTTGTATCCCTCTGCTCCTTCCACATCTTGTGTATCCATAAAAAGGTTTCCTATTATTCTCAATATCTTTATATAAATTTTCTTCAAATTATTCTTGATCTTGTCTCTCACTATGCTTAATCTGTTTGTCCAGCTTGTTTATTTCAGTTTTCGAAGTTGTAGTTCGACCTGTCTTCCATTTCTTATATTTTTTGTCTCACCTTAATCAGGTATCTTGCTCTTATGCAAATATATCCCCCTGATGTTATATGCCTAGCTCCTGATGTTAAACATTTTTTTGATTTTTTTGCACTCAAACAATTTCTCTTTCAAAACTTTCCACATTCCATCTGCAGTTTTTCCACTGAACACCTCACTCCAGTTAGTTTTACATAGTGACTGTTATGCTTCCATATAATCTATAATTAACCTTCTGTGCATTGGTTTAGATTTCAGTTTGGCAGAAATATCTAGCAACAAATTAACCTTTATTAACCCCATGATCACTGTACATCAGTGGTGGTAAAATGACTTGAAGTAACAGTAATTTCTTTAGGAACACAAACAGTGTCTAGTATCTTCCGTCCCCTGGCAGGTTTTTTACTATCTGAAGCAACTGTTTTTCCTGAATATACGCTGTGAATAATTTCTTTACTAATGTTGTTGAATCAATATTATTCCAGTCTGTTTCTGGTATATTTAAGTCCCCAGCTAATATTATTCTTCCCTATTATTTTTCATGCAAGAAATGTATGAATACCTTTAGGTCATCTGCAGTTGACTTTTGGTGGTCTGTACACTCCAACAGTTGTTATATCTTCCAGGGTTGTCTTTATTGTCATAGTTACACAGTCTATAGTATCAGTGTTATCATTGAACCTAAAAAGTACAGCTTGTCTCTACTACAGTAAATGTCAGAAGGAAAGACTGGCATAGAACAATCCCTAAAGAGTTATGTGAACACTGTCAATTGTCTTGATGCATTGATCTGAAGCAGATTACTGACCATCCAGTCATTAATGCATTCTAGGTCTTGCATCAAATGGTTGAGAGCAAAGAGACACTCCTCAGGGGATGACAGGTAAAGCTGGGTGTCATAAGTGTAACATTGATATTGTAGAAGTCCTGAATGAATAACATCCTGTAGCAGCAGCAGGTATATGGTGAGGAGAAATATAACAAGAATGGGGCCCTGCAGTACCCAACAATGTAGAGGGTGGAGAGCAACTAACACCAGATGCTGTCCTGTGAGTTTGTCCAGATATTTAGAAGGTAAACAAATCTGGGGCTACACCAGAGATAAGTTAATAATTCTTCAAACAATCCAAAAAATATCATGGTTTAGTGTATCAGAAGCTAATAGGCATCAGTATGTCTGTTAGGATCAGAAGCACAATGAAGGTGAAGATTGTCATGTAAGACTGGAGGGAAAAAATCAAATTGAGTGTAGATTGCTCAGTATGATTTGGCTGACCTCTATTGGCTAAATGTGAGCTTAGTCAATCTAGAATTGAATGACTGAGTGAACATATAAAATGAATGGTTGTACCACCAAGTTAGTCACTTTTACACTTGACTAGAAGACCAGGTCAAGAGTATGATCAAAATAATGGGTGACATTGGAAACTTCCTGAGTTAACCTGAGTCCATTCATAGTTAAAAAGAATTATTTTCCAAAATCCACCAAGTCTTTGTGAGCTCTGATGCTGAAGTCTTCAAGATTCAAACATCATGGATAATATACCACCATGGAAACCAGGAAATCTGTGAACTTCTGTTGAAATTTCCTCACAAAACCAGATGGACTGTACAGGGAAGACATTCGTAGATTACTGCCCTTCTCAAGACGCATGTAAATAAATTGGTTATGCTAGCCATAATCTGTTTCACATCCAAAGCTGACTGGTTGATTATGATAATAATAACCTTTCCGCTATCTGGTCAAGCCGTGGGTGCTAAATAACTGAGAATTCAAGAAGAACTAATAATGCCAATATAGAACCAAAGTTTGTGTCCCGCCATGTCTGTGATGAATGCTATATGCATGTCCCACTTCAGATCAGACAGGTGTGCAAAGAGCTAACATTTGAATATAACATCCAGGTTAGGTTCCCACCTGCAAGTCTGTGAAAGGAATAGATATCTTCCAGAGCACAGATTATCTGGGCCCCACTTTGCTGTTTTTCCATGTAACAGGGTTTAAAATGGACAGGCATAGGCTTAGTTATTCATTGGCAGCGATAACAGTTGAAAGCTAACTTTGAGATAAAGATATCTTGATAAAACATACTTGAATCATAAGGAATTTCTTGGAAACAAATCAACAGGGAAATACATTATGGAAAATAAATGGTGGTGACACCCAACTGTTACCATGAAAACAGTCTGCTCTATAATCATTTAAGAAAACTATCTTCTGACATAATCTGATAAAAGGCCAGGGCAATTTTTAGATAAAGAAGGGGCAAAGGACCCTGGAGTTAATCCCTTAAATACATAATTTTCATACTTAATGGGAAAGATAACCTGGTCTAGGAAATAATAAGGAAGAGGAGTGGAAAACCAAAATTAAAGCATGGTATCTGTTATGTAAGAAGTAAAAACTGTAAAATTCAGATGAAATTTAAAAAATTAACTTGCAAATATCAAAAAAAAAATCATATGTACTTCTGAGTTGCATGCTAAATGTAGGATGAGGCAAAAAAGGCAAAATAAAACTGAATCAAATGCAAAGGTGGTGAAAGGTACAATTAAATGAGTACTTAAAAATAAGTAAAACAACACTGCTACCAGTTGCTGATGCATCTTTATTCAGTTGTGCAATTGTATTTACATGTAAGTACAGAAAAATTATTGCAGGTAAGCAAAAGAGTAATAAGGTAAGAGAGTTTGAATCCAGTCAGACATGAAAGCTGGAATAGAACTAAATAAAATAACTGTAGGAATTAAGTACTAGTTAAAATATATGCGGTGAAGGAGGTCTGCCCCAATATATGCTAATAAGAGTCCTTAAGAGAAAGTAAACTTGTGAAAGGAAATGGAATTCAGAGCTGAGGCATCCTTACAATGCAAAAAATAAAAATCAGATTTAGTAATAAAGTAAACAGTAGCTGACATGGCTTAGTTCACAGTTGTAAGGCCCAATCAATGAAAGAGTGCAAGAGTGCAAAAGTAGTTAACCTGCAAAAAAAAAAAATATATATATATATATATATATATATATATATATATATTAGTTAGGTAATATCCTGTAATATATAAATGCTGCAACTGGCCAGTTTCGTGGGATAGTCGAATATCAGGTTGGAAACTAATGTGATAAATGGACTGACTTCCAGAATCACAGAAGTAACAGATACTTCTACTTTAAATAACAATCACATCCATAAAGACACAGGGCAACAGGTATCATAAGTCATGATTTACTGACTCAAGCTAAACACTACATGTGATATGCCTAGTACTCCAGTAGACCAGAGTAGGTTCTAAATTACAAAGTAGTCAGTATCTAGAAAGTTCCCTTATTTGATCATTTTGATTATCTCTGTTTTGGTCCCTACTCCGGAGCAGTAATTAAGGAGTCTTAATCCTCACCACTGACACCGGTGAGAGACGGCTACTAGGAGCAAAAATGGATACACACAATATTTTCAGATTGGGATTTCTGTACCAAGCACAATTTACCTTAAGATCACACAGGGCGCACACTCCAAACCTGGAGGCTGGACTCTCTGTCTCTCTCCAGGCCCCAAGCAAGACTCTACACTGACCACTTTGGAGCTGTGTGTCCCTGTTCCAAGTAGATGACACACACACTTGGATATTTGATTTCAACACACACACACACACACACACAAAAACACACCTGGGAAAGGCTGGCACGGATTTACTAGCTGTGCCCCCTCAGCCCAGACTATAAGGTAATTATACTTCCACTAGTCAGCTACGCTAAGGCTGTTACAAGGATACCCAATTATATTGAGTAAAATTAATACTAATACAAATGGAAGAGTTTGACTAATGCAGCAAGGCTTTCGGGAATGGCAACAATGTCACTAAAATAAGCTTAAGTACTCTCAAGAAGTTAAAAGTATTCTGTAAAAGACCAGCCACAATGAAAGGTATTAAAAATATGTAATAATAATATAATAAAATAGAAAACACAAGAATACTTAATATCTAGTTGCAGTAAACACCAGAGTTTCAATCACAGGGGATATAAAAATAACACAGTTTAGATAGATTAACACAGATGCAGAAAAACAATGCTTAACTAATCTCACTATATTTTCCTGACTGTCTAAAGAATTACTGTTCCCTGCTTACTTATTTAAGTAAGGCAAGATGATTGGTGCTGAGTGGCTTACTACAGCAAGGCAATATGAGGTGTGAGGGTGCGTGAGATATCTGAGAGAGATCTTTCCTGTCAGGTTCTAAAGTGCTACTGTGAGAGTTCTGGAATATCTCTCAGCAATATCTAAAAAAATAATTTCAGCGCTGGTTATAGAATGACATCACATCTGGTCACCTGATTCTGGTACAGCACATACCCAGAGCTTTTCTAAGATCTATTGCAACATCTGAAAGCTATAAAACAACTTAAAAAACTTCCACCCTTCCAGGGTAGCAATTATTTCACCCATAAGGACAATACAGTAAGATTCCTAGTCCTGGTTTTCCCAGACACTTGTTTCTGGCTGCAGTCAGACCTGGAAGATAAAATCTTTATGGCCGAAACCAACCCATTTAATTTTCAACCTATTTTTCAAAATTAGCTATACTGAGATTAAACTCTTCCCTTCCTGAATTCTCTATTAAAATATATACTTTTAATCAGTTATAATAACACTGTCTGACATACATGTATATCTCTTTTCTGTCCAGCAGGACCCACTGCTGATGCATGTTTCACACAAGCAACTTTACAAATGCATTTGTAACACAAACATCTGCACAAATCAAATCAAATGGGATGATTAAGGTTAGTGAACTCCATGTTTGGATCTCAAGCCACACCCCTGATGTTATCACCCTAAATGAAACTTGGCTAAAACCCCAACACCATGACAAAGACTTTCTCCCTCCTGGCTATAGTAAACTGCACCTTGACCGCCAAAAGAAAAAGGGTGGTGGAGTTGCCATTGTTTACTCTAACCACCTTACTCTTACAACTCCTAATAAAACTATCCCGTCCCTTTCCCTTGCTGAAATACTGACAGCCAACCTTGTACTTAACACCCATAACCACCATCACAGTAGTACATATTCCTAATGAAATCATTATTCTTGATGATGTCATTATTAATTGGTTAACTCTGTACCCCAAATTCTTCCTTACACATTAACTTGTAGGTCCTTACTCAACTTACCACTGATGCCACCCATACCAACAACTCTCATACACACACAGTACCCTTATCGACTGTATTCTAGTTTCTCATCCCTCTAAATATCACAATCCTGAAACCCTTCCCAACACACTAAGTAACCACTGCCCAATAAAAGTACTTCAGATATAGCCCTCACTTTACTAAACAGCATAGATTTATCACATGCCACAAGCTTACTAACTTCCACCTAGACACCTTTAAATCTTTTCTCTCTAAAGTTAACTGGAATTTCCTTACTCAACACCCCCTTGACAAATGCTATCCTGTCTTTCAACTCCACCTTTCTCAGTAGTCTTGACTCGCTTGCCCCACTTCACACAGTCCATATTAAATCTAATATATCTCCATGGCTATCAAATTCCACTTGCATCCTAATGAAAAATAGACAGAGCATGGAAACATGGATCAAAACAAAGCTCCATACAAACTTGCTAAAATACTAAGAACTTAGAAATCAGACCAAAACGTATATTAATAAAGATAAAAGAGAATTCTACTATAATCCACCCTCAGCCTTGAAATATAACCCCCAAAAATGTTGGAACTCATTAGACCACATACTACATCCTGTTGGTCCCTACTCCCCCAATCCTTGTCCTGATAAGACTCCCAAAGATACTGCCTCCACCTTCAACACATATTTTATTGACTATATCCAAACTATTTAACCCCAGTGCCAATTCGTCTACCTTTAATAATATTTCAAACCACTCTCTATCAAATCCCACTATACTCTCATCAGATACTTTTTCTGTCAAACCTGTACCCACTAGCTACATCAAATCCCTACTCTCTAAATTCAAACCTTGCTGAGCTTCTGACAACATTCCTTCCCTTTTCCTTCGGTTAGCTGCTGACTCACTTGCTGTCCCTGTATCTATCTTAATCAACCGCTCCATTTCAGAGTCCAAGGTCCCTTCCATATGGAAACGATTTTTCACTCTACCAATATGTAAAGAAGGTAACTCCTCAGACATCACCAATTGCCATCATCTCTCCTCTCTCTAAAGTTCTAGAAAAATGCATACATAAACAAGTTATGCACTACCTAGTCTTTGAAAATCTGTTCACACCTACTCAACATGGATTTAGACCAAAGCATAGTACTATTACTGGCCTACTATCATTCCTTAATACTATATCCCTTGCCAGAGATAACAACAAACTTGTCTCCTGCCTATTAGATCTCTCTAAATCTTTTGACACCGTCTCTCACCCTTTCCTTCTGCACAAACTAACCAACCTTAACTGCTCCCCTGCTACTGTTGCATGGTTTTCCAGCTACCTCACTGACAGAATTCAAGCAGTGAATTGGCAATTTGCACTCTCCCCTCCTCTACCAGTTAAAATGGGCATCCGTCAGGGTTCCATCCTCGTCCACTACTTTTCAACATCTTCACTAATCTTCTTTATTCTTTCTTTCCTCAGTTATCACTGGTCCAATACTCTGATGACTCTGCTATCATCACTATTGCTGACTCTCCCTCCAAACTCAAATCTACAACACAGACTTCCTTTAACTCAGTAGAAAACTGGCTCTCTGATAAGCAGCTTATCCTTAACCCAAAAAAAAACTAAGCTACTGATTTTTCTAACTAAAAACTACAACCACATTAAATCCACTTTCACAATCTTGTCCCTCAATAACATAACATGGGGGGGGGGACTAGCACTATAAACTCCTTGGTGTCATCATTGACGACCAACTTAAATTTGATCTACAGATAAACAACTGTATCAAGAAAACTCATCAGAAACTAGGGCTCCTCTACAGCAACAAAAAGTTTCTCACTAGTGAAGCTAAAGTAACTCTCTCTTATGCCTACCTCCTACCCATTCCATTATATGTCTCTCAAATTCTTACTTGCCTCACCTCCACAGTCCTTGCCAAACTTGAATCTACCTACAACAAGATAGACAAATTTGCAGCCCATCAAACTTACAAGTCACAACACTTTCTGTCACTCAAACACCTTAACTGGCTAGAACTACCTCACCAGCTTCTTCTTCAACTCCAGATCATCCACTATATCCTTTATCAGCCTTCTTACTGTGCTACCCTATCATCTGTCATCTCCCACTATTCACCTGCTAGATCCCTCCGGAGCTCTAACCTAGATCTGCTACAAATCCACAAACCTAAAACTAAGAAAGGATGTATTCTGTATAGCTATAATCCTTCCAAGGCCTGGAACAAACTCCCACTAGAGATCTGGTCAGTCAAGCAACTTAGTCAATTCAAACTAGCCACAAAAGAATACCTGTCAAGCCAATGGACCTGCCTCTGTACCCCCACCCCCCAAACAGCTTATCAGCCCTAACTGCACTCCTCTATCTGCTCCCAACTTATGTAACTTTATTTAACTTTCTAGACCTCGTCTCACATTAATTTCTCTGTCCTAAACACATTACATACATTCTTATCTGCATAATGTAAGATTTTATGTCTGGTGACAAAACTGTTGTTAGTCCTTCTGAATGATGTAGGATTCTAAATCTGACAGACATAATGGTTAGTTTACTTTAGTAAATCCTTGTTTTTCAAGTATATGTTGCTTTGAATATTTTCAGTAAACCAGTTGTTGAGTATTATTTACAAAAATAAGTAAACAATCTGTAGAACATGTGGAGCTTTTGTCCCCGGGCCTCTGCTGAAAAAGGGTTACTTAGCTTAGTCAGACAAAACCAGTCAACAAATGTAAAATAAATAAAAATGGCATAACATTCTTTACAAAACTCCAGCTAGATATGCTGGCATATGTTACACATGCACTGCCCTATTCTCCCTGGTACAGATGGCACTACTTCATGTCATCACAATCCCCTTGATGTAATTCATAGTTATTAGAGGAGTCAGAGCCTATCCTATCACTCACTGGTTATAAGGCAAGTAGAACAGCGCATACACACACTTATTAGCATTTTGGAGGGTCACAATTGCATCTGTGTTTTATATTTTGAAATATTTGGAAAGAAAATGAAGCATGCAGCAAATATCCATGTGATATATGGAACACATACTGACCCTACATAGAAGGCATTTCAGCTGAAAGTTAAATTGGAGAACTAGTGCTGTGAGCCAGACGCATTAGCATCTTGTACTGCCATGCTGCCTGCCTCCATGATGAGTCAGTCTTTTAATATGTAAATTCATCCTCATTTGCTTCCATATTCTTGAACTATCTTCAATGTAGTACACATGTACTTGCCTTATTTGGGTTGGTAGATGGACGACCTTAGTTTTTTTATTGCTTTTTTTTTTTTTTTTTTTTTTTTTTTTTACTTTTTATTGAAATTTTACAACAAAAACACAATAAAAACAATATATACGATAAAAACAAATAACTATTTACAAAACTCCATAACAAAGAGTCTCTATAACAAGTGATTAAATTAATAATTAATATAGACAACTTTGCTTTCTTCGTTAGCCATTCTCATACATATTGCTTGAGCACTGGTGATTTTCAGGTTAGTTGTTAAGCTTATTATTAAACAATACTGAGATATTTGAAAGAAGCTCATTCGCCAACTGTTGCAATTTTCAGTTTGTCATAAAAATGGCTGCAGCAAAATTAATTTAAGCCATTTGGGCTGAATGTGTCTTTATGGCTTTGTCTGTGTGTTATGTTCTTAAATTTTATGAAAATATGTTGGAGTATGTCTTCCCCTTTCCTGATTTTTTTCTTAATTTTACTATTATTTTCATTGTTCTTCTTTCTTTTATTTCTTTATCCTCTTCTTTTCTGTCACCACCATTTATTTTCCATAAAATATTTCTCTGTTGATGTGTTTCCAAAAAATTTCCAGTGACGCAAATGTATTATCAGGATATCTTTATCTAAAAGTTAGCTTTTATCTGCAATCACTGCCAACAAATAACCAAGGAAACAGCAGTTTAAGTGAATATTGTATTGTATTAATGGTTCAAATATTTAAATATAAAAGTCACTTCATTAATTACAACTTAGTTGCCATTTTTTCTGTTTTTTTCCCCAGGAGGATGTACAGAGCTTGCTGAAAACACTGCAGCTCAGCACGAGACAACTTCATCACATGTGTGGTCATTCAAAGGTATGCTGTAAAATACATGTAACTGGATCTTTGAAAGAACAGTGCTCTTGTTTCACTTTTATGCATGGCAATGGTGGTGCTAAAGCCAAACTGCTTCCATTTACTTTTGCTGTATTAGAGGCTTGTGCCAGAGATGATATTAGTGTCATGGGTTCAGTAGGAGCCAGTACCATTCTCTTCACTTTCATGGCATAGTTGCAACAAAGACCAACTTTTTTGTAACTACGCAAATAATGTCTTTCCTCCCCTTTTTCTTTGGTGGATATTGTTGATTTGATTTTTCTGCAGTATATGTTATTTTACTGTGAGGTTTAGCAGCAGTCTTTCCTTTCTTTTTTTACCTGCATCTCCAACAAAGCAGAGAAGCATCCTGTGACTTCAATTTTCAGTAGAGGCTAGTAGTAAACTAAGGAGAATCATGCCATACCGTAGTGTCTGGTATTTTAAATCAAGATGTGTACAAAGAGCAGCAGTCATATGATGAAGTCATGTGTTCTGAAATAAAAAGATTCTGGTGCCTCAGAATTTATGGAATTCTTTGAAAGGTGAATCCACATCTCTGCTACATTCCCACCTTAGATTTATACTTGTAATGCATTTAATTAAAGCTTATGCCAACACAGTAATATAAGAACGGGAAGTCAACCTGTGCTCCCAGCAGCCTGAACCTGAGTGGCATAGTTTAGAGCTGGAGGATCCTCCCAAAAGAGGAAAGTTTGAGAGTTGGATCAGACTCTGAAAGAAGCTCCTGTAGTGGAGCTTGTGAAGATTCATGTAATAGGGTAAACAGTCCATTATGAAGCAAGTGCACAAGTGTGTGCACTTGGCCTGTATTTGGTTGCATATCTACAGTCTTGGGGATAATTGGGACTTAGGGGAGGTTACCAGTAGAGACTTCCCAACACTTACCTACAGAGGAAATGAAATGGTCTAAAAAAGGAAGGGCTAGGCAGAGAGTAGACTTGTATGCAAGTTAGCTGGTTGCTAAAGAAAAATAAGCACCAAAATAATTTAAAATGTGTCTTCATAACCAACATAGCAAACTGTAGAGTGCTTAGCCATATAATTTAGACATCGCAGTTAATAAAAGATCGAAGACCGGAACTCTTCTTATTTGATCTGTGATTGGGATCTTCCTTCCCTCTATTACAATTCAACATTTTATTCTGAAGGTCTTTTACCTGGGGGTATGCTAGACCTACAACAGAGCAGGACATGCCATCACATTCTACACAAGTCTGCCTGTCTGCTGTAAGCCTTCCATTTCTTACAGCTCAGGTCTAAGTCCTTACTTTTGTTGTTGAAAGGTTTCCTAAAAGAGTAAAACTTTCCAATTGTGCATGTCTGCCTGGGAAAGGAGCATGATCTGAAACACTATAAATGCCAGAGGTTCAGCTCAGCCATTTTACTTATTATTTTTATTTGTATTTATTTATTTTTAACAATTAATTTGTTAACCGGGTGAGTGAAGTGGTCCAAAGACCTTTTTCAGCAACAACCTGGGGCAAGTATGCAAGGAGACTGAATGACAAAAATAGAAAAAGATGAATGATACTTAATTAGCAATTATAAGCAAACATATAACAAACTCAGTAACAGAGGTAGCAAGTATAATCCAAGCAGTTTCAGTGATGACAAGAATTACAGCAGAAACAAACTTGTACAAAGTAAAAGTGGTTTAGAATCAGGTAAAGGAGAAGTCTGAGGATAATCTTGAATTAAAAGAGAGCAAATGGTTATTTACTAGAAATGAAAACCATGTTTAGAAGCATGAATAAAATATTTAAATTAAGAAGTAAAAAGAAAAGGAATGAAAAAAATAATGTCTTTGTGCTGACAATGAAAAGGTTGCAAAATATGGGTAAAGTATTATTTGAACTTAAAAGTGAACAGAGCAATTGACCATCTGTAGAGATCTATTCGGAATGAGTTTAACAGAGTTATAATGAGAGACTGGGTGATATTCAGAAAACTTAGCTCTGTTTGCTAACAGCACTGAAATGTTGTGCTTCTTTACTGTGGTGCTAACCACAGATTCAGAGACATGCAAGAGCTGCTTGAGGTGAAAACTCGATAATTTACAACCCTTTTGAATATCTCAGAATTGGACACCTAGTACCAACTGTGCTAGTTTTCCCCCTACCAACCTGTTATTTGAGGGAGAATCTCTTAGCCTACCTTGGTACTAGGATGGTGATGGGTAAAAGTTCATGAGTGACTATAAGGTGGACCCCCATACTGATTCCCAGGTTTCTGTGGAACAATTATAAGTAGGTTTAAGAACGAGAAGGTAGGAACTAGCTCAGTGGCATGCAGAGGTAAAGCCTTGACTACGTTATAAGCCATCTGAGTTTGAAAAGAGGCTCGTGCACCACCTGTAGGAGCTGGTGGGGGAAGAATAGGAGTGAGTGGCCATTGCTGGCTTGCCCACCCTTGGAGGAGGGAGGTGTTTCTGGCTTTCCCACGTGAGTGACACTTAAAAGGAACACTAGTTGTTCCAAGCCGTGGAGTATCAGCCTAATGATCCTGTAGTGCCATTTGCAAGTCATACAGTAAGCAGAGGGGAATTCAGCTTGCAGAGGCATGTTTCTCTTTGGAAGGCAGCATATAGTAGAACTTAGAAGAGGCACTGTATATTAGAGGAGGTTTTCTGCTGGGGGAAGGGGTAGGCTGACTTACAGGATCAGCAACTTGGCCCAATCAATACCACCAGACTTGTATAGGAGTAGATGAGCTTATTGGGATTCCCATGCAGGAAAGAATGGTCCATAGAGCTCTCCCATCTCCCAGCCAGCTACTGCTATCACTGAAGAAATGGGAGGATTGAGTGCAGATAGAGAAACCTTTAGATCGCAATCTGTGAAAGAGGGGAGATACGCAGCATTGGATGTCCATGCACAATTCCCACAAAATAAGAGCTTGGAACTGATAGGTTTATAACATATGAACTTGACCTAATTTGGTTTATAAGGGGTGGGAGATTGGTGTAATGGTTAAGGTGTTTACCTTACAGACACAGAACACAGGGTTTTATTCTCTTATGGGATAATCGGCTAGGTTTAAAATGGCCCACAAGGGAAGGTAGCCTAGTACTAATGTATGAATGTATGTATGTATAAATAAGAAATAAACCAAATTTGTCCTGTGGTTGAAGTGGACAGACTGGGTCATATAAGGTAGGAAAGTTATGCACATGCCATAAAGTTAGATGTTCATGATCCAAGTCCATCAATTTAAACAAACCGTCACTTCATCCACCATTCCTTGTAATCCTTTTGTTGAGAAACCTGTAGGTTCTGCTGTTGTGAATGCTTTTGTTGTTAGCACAGTCCTGATCTTGAGAGAAAAAGAAGGCAAGAAGCATCATGAAAGTAAAAGGAAACGTTTTCGAGCCTGGGAGATTCTTAAAAGTGATGATCAGCTGTTGGCTTGCAGCTGTGGAAATCAATGAACATGTGAATTTGATAAAGAAAGGACTTCAGGGTGGTTATTCAGTGGAATAATTGGGACAAAGAAAAAGGGGAGTATTTATATTAATTGCTAGAGGAGCTCCAATAGTGATGGAAGAGGAAAAAAAGAAGATGATAGAGTTGTAGTAAGAGACTGCTGGCAAGGGAGAAAGATTATGCTGTCATTTACTTATATTTTACTTTAAACTGGCACATGGAGCTTAAGAAATTGTGGGAGAAATAATCAGCTTTCATCGGGGAATATTACTTGTAGGTGGGGGACTGGTATTTGATTTGCAACAGTAAGGATTTATCTGGGGGGCCTAGAAGGGGAAGTATAATAAAAAAGGTAGATTTTTGAAGAAATTTATGAAAATATTTGGTATGGAAGATGTAAATTCAGTAGTAGGAGCTCAGAGAGAATTTACACATTACTCCCCAATTGCAAAAACTGAGCTAGGCTAGACATGCATTATATTTCACAGGAGCATGTGCATTTAATTGAAAGCTTTGATACTCATCTAGTAACTACATCAGATCGCACAACAATAACTAAAATAAAAATGCAGGGTAATGAAATAACAATGAGACTGGCTGTTCCCCGCCTGTCTGGTAAACAGAGAGGAATTTAAGGAATGGGTAGTGACAATTTGGGGGGGAGTTATTAGGGAAGCATATAGACATTTCTTCAGAAAATGTAGCTAAGGAGTGGGTTAAAATGAAAGTGGAGTTAAAAATAGGGTAGAAATAAAAGGAAAAGAGATATGGTTAAGAAGAAAGAATTGTTTAGAGGGGTTGAAGTATCGCAGAATAAGGGGACTCTCACAGAAGAAGAGGTGCGACTGCAGAGTGCTTAAGAGAAAATAAGGGAATACAGTACCTGGATGTAATATGCATGACTTTAGAAAGATTGCTGTTAAGCATCTTTTTTTAATAACTCCAGAGCATAAAAGTTTTTAGCACAATGGCTCAGGCAACAGGAAGTAGAAAAGGGTAATTGCTAAGCTCTGGGAGCCAGTAACAATGAAAGTAACTGGAGATCCTGTAGAAGTATTAGAAATATTTTAGATTATAAAATCTGTATAAAGCAGAGAAATGTGGAAATAAAAGAAAGTGTAAATGGAAATATTTATGGAAGAAGTAAATATGCCAAGGTTAGAGGTAGAAGAGGCTCCGTTATTAACCTGATAGGAGACAATGAGATAAAAATGGTGATGTATAACCAATCAACTGGAAAGTCTCCAGGAAAAGTTGGCATTCCTGTGGAAGTTTGGAAGGTAGGAGGGAAGAAAGTGATAAAAATCTCTGAAAGTTTTGTTTAACAGTACTTTAAAAGGAGGAGAAGCACCAACATCCAGGAAGAAAGCTGTAGTGGCTGTAATACTTAAAGATGGTAACAACCCATCAAATCTAGCTGTACATAAGCCCATTTTGATTCTAAACCATGATTGTAAAGCGTTTATTTCTATAATAGCTAAAAGAATGGCAAAGATGTTGCCAGAATCAATTGATATGGATCAATGTGGTTTTGTGGAGGGGAGGCAAATATTTGGTAACATTTGTGATGACCCACCACTGCCAACCAGTAATCAAGGAGCCTCAATCCTCACAACTGGTAACAGTGGGAAATGTTCACTTGGAGGATGCCAGGTTACACGCACAGTATTTCCAGATGCAGCTCTCTGCATCAAGTGCAATTTCTCTTAAGAGCGCACAGAGACCACAGTAAGTCGGGGCTGTTTTTTCCCTTTTGCTCCAGATCTCCAATAAGACACCCCACTGGCACAGCTATAGAGTTGAGATCTCAGCTGAGTGACCAAGCCAAGACCTCCAGCACCCTCTCTGTCCAACCAGTGCTACATGTCCCTGCCCAAGTAGCTGACACACACATGCTCTTTTGGTTTTGATTTACACACACACACTGACACACACACACACACACACACACACACACACACACACGCGCACACGTGCCTGGGAAAGGCTGACGCATGTTTACTAGTTATGCCCCCTTCTGCCCAGACTTTAAGTTAGTTATTACTGCCACCAGTCACTCCTTATCAGTTACTTTAAGGTCCTTAACATAGGGTTTCCAATCTTACCATGTAATATCAATATTAACACAAATGGTAGTTTGACCAAGAGCAAGGCTGTTAGGAGTGGCCCACACAGTGTCACCAAATAAATACATAAGTACTCTCAAAACTTTAATATCTCTACATGGATCAGCCACAACAAAAAGTTTAAATATATTTAATAATAAAAGAACAAGATAATACTAAATATATATTCACGGTGACATCAGAGTTCAAAACCACAGGATGTATTTAAAACAACAATGCAAGACAGTCTCAAATAAAGAAAGAAAAATATCTAAACTAATCTTTACTATATTCCTGACTGAATCTAAGAGAATTATATAATAACCTAAGAACTGTACTAATAGATCAAGGCAGATGTGGTGAATGGATCTTCTAGCTGTTGTCAGGTCCAAGACAGAATGCAGAATGCTCTGTCTCACTAAGTGACTTCTCAAATTAATTTCTCAAATATTACTGCTGGAATAGCTTGCAGAATGAAATACTTTCTTGTCATCTGACTCTAGTTCCCAGGTGAAACCCCCACTGCTGGAAGCTGGCAATATTTAGCATCTACCTGTAAAAATACGTAGACCTCATATCTTTGGCAGATGCTGGAAGTCATAAAACAATTGCATTCATTCATGCTTTCAGAGGTAGTAATTACTTCACTCCAAAGACAATACAGAAAGCTTCTCAGCACAGACTCTGTGTCTCTAGCTGCCTTGAAAACTGAAAGATAGCATCTTTTATTGCATAGCCTATAAAGTAATTTAATTTCAGGTATTTTCCTAAAATTTGCTGGACTGGGTTTAACCTCCTGTATTCCAGTTTCCACTGTTAAAATACATACATTTATACAGTTACAGTAGTGCATGTACATTTCTGTTCTCTTCCAGCAGGGCACACTGTGGATGCATTTCAAACACAAACACTCTATAAAATACCTTTTCAACACACGTATGTATGAACCAATTTGATATATATATGACAGTTCTAATACAGTTGTAACACAAGCATCATATATAAATCATGTTGATATTCAAAAGTGACATATAATTATTTACAAAATTCCAGATAGCTCTGCTGGCAGTATCTCTCTTCGTTAGAACACTAATAGAGCAATGATGATCCAGAGGGAAGCAGAATGTAATAAAATGCCACTATTGTTGGTGGGTCTTGATGCAGAGAAAGCATTTGACATAGTAAGCTGGGATTTTATGAGTACGGCAATGAAAGCATTTGCATTCCCTGACGCAATAATATGGTTAATTAGGAGAATATATGAGGGATTGGACCCCCTCTGATAAGTTCTGTTTGAACAGAGGAAGCAGGCAGGGGTGTTCTCTTTACCCTTTAATTTGCTTTACATTTAGACCCATTGGAAAAGAAAACAAGGGACACAGAAATTCAAGGATATAATTGACACGGTGATCAAGAAAAGATGGCTTTATTTGCAGATGATATTATTTTTACCCGATAAAACCAGAAAAGAACATCAAAGTGCCGTGGAACATCTTGAGGCAGTTTGAAGTCTTTTCGGGATATGACATTTATAAAGATAAAACAAAGGCTATAGTTGTAAACTATTAACCCACACATAAATTGGTCCATTAATGCCCATATTTATGAGGACATGATAAAATGAAGTATTTAGGAGTATGGATTAAAAGGAATTCGATAATGGCAGCTAAGGACGTGAAGAGAGACTGTACAAAAGAAAATTAAAAAACTGAGAAAGTAGAAGCTCTTTTTTATCCCCCTTATGACGGCTCAACAGTTTTCGGTAAGACCGTCAAGGAGACACTAATCCAGACTGAGAAAATTGGGAAGACATTGTCTGCCGTCGGGATCCATTTCTTTAACCCTCAAAGGTCCTTTTCCTGAAACCAGAGAGGGCAAAAGAAGATGTGGTTCCCGAAGTCTCAGTATTCCCGGGACACTCAGGGCTCTTCTTCCCCTAGAGGCGGAGGGGAACAGAATGGATGCCGGCCCAGAGGCCGAGGGGGTCCCCGAAACTTCTGGTCTCGAGAACCGTTCTCGGACAGACCCGGGCAGCAACCCTGAGGGCTTGCCCGGCTGCTCTACTCTGGAGGTAGTTGGGGGACGATTGTCCTTGCACCCAGTGGCATGGGAGTCCATACCAACGGACCGTTGGGTGCTTCAAATCATATCCAGAGGATATTCTGTCCCCTTCGTGGGTTACCCCTTATCTCCCAAACACCTCCTGGACGTTCCACCAACGCAAAGGGAGGCAGCAGCACAGAAAATCTCCAAGATGCTAAGAAAAATGAACCATTGAAACTGCCCCCCCCCCCCCCCCCCCGATCAGTCTGGATCAGGCTTCTACTCCAGGTTCTTTTTGGTGCCAAAGAAAATGGGGGACTTGAGGCCTATTGTGGACCTCTCTACCCTGAACCTGTCAGTTGCCAAAGAGAAGTTCCGAATGGTCACACTACAGTCCATCATGTCGTAATTGCAAGAGAGCAACTGGATGTGCTCGTTAGACCTCCAGGATGCTTACTATTGCATAAAAATGCACAGACGCTCCAGGAGGTTCCTCCTCTTCCAGCTAGGTTCCAATCATTATCATTTTCAAGCCCTACCCTTTGGTCTCACCACAGTCCCCAGGGTGTGTACCAAAGTGATGGCGGTTGTAGCGGCTCACCTGAGGCTTCTGGGGATTCAGGTCTACCCGTACCTGGACGTTTGGCTCCTCACTGCTCCCACCAGGCGTCTACTTTCCCAAACCAAGGATTACTTTCTAACACTTGCCCTGAGTTTGAGTATCACAATCAACACATCCAAATTTCTCATAGAGCCTGTACAGGTAATAGACTATATTGGTGCCAGGATAGACACACTTCGGTGCAAAGTATTCCTGACCTCGGAGAGAGTTCAAAATCTCAGGATGCATGTCTCCCTGATCTACCATTCTCACTTCCCGAAAGCGGAATCAGTGTTGAGGGCCCTAGGCTCGATGGCGGCAACCATAACTCTTCTTCCGTGTGCTCGGCTACACACGCGGATTCTTCAGTGGACTCTAGTGGTTCAGTGGTCCCTGTTGGAATTACCACTAACTTATCCTGTCCACCTAAGTCAAGTATGTCAGTCATCCCTCATATGGTGGATGAGCTCTCCGGACATTTTGAAGGAGACCACCCTTTGTTCCAGCCCCAGCACAAACCACAGTGACCACAGATGCCTCCCAGCTTGGGTGGGGGGGGCATTGTTTGGGCAGACAGTCCAAGGCATCTGGTCCCCCATAGAGACCAGCTTACATATAAATGTTTTAGAGATGAGGGTGGTCCTTCTGGCGTTGCAGGCCCTTCATGCCTTTCTTCCTCTGGGCATGATTGCCATTCAGTCAGACAACATGTCCGTAGTCTGGTAAATCAACAAACAGAGAGGGACCAGATCTTAGCTCCCTTGTCACAAGGCCATAAGAGTGTGGGAATGGGCAATCTCCACCGGTCGCTTTCTCATCCCAATGCACATTTCGGGATGGTCCAACATTCTAGTGGACAGGCTAAGTCGGACCATTCTGATGCCTTATGACTGGGGAGCAAGGTGATCCTCATTGCCCCATTCTGGCCTTGCCAGGTATGGTTTCCCTTCCTTTGGTCTCACCTTCTGGCTCCACCTTGGATCCTATATCCCATTCAGGATCTGATTTCACACCCCTCAGGGGTGCCTCATCCGAGTCTGGGTAGCCTGAAGCTCACAGCTTGACTGCTCCAGTTCCCATAATTGCTAGGACTCCCGGACTTTCCTCCTCAGTTAGATCTATTTTGGTAGCTGCTCATAAGTCTTCCACCAGAAAGGTTTATTGCAGCAAGTAGAAACATTTTTTCTTTCTGGGCATCTCAGAGGAGTTTAGACCCTTTCACGGCTCCTATTTCTGCTATCCTTGATTTTCTAGCTGATATTTTCCAGTGTGGCGCTAGTTCTTCTACTGTCAAAGTTCAGTTGGCTACCATTTCCCATTTTCATGTGGGTGAGAATTCTACATCCTTAGCATCTTCCAGACTGTGTAAAGCCTTTATCAAAGGCACCTTTTTGCTATGCCCCCGGTCAGAGATCCTGCCCCCCCCCCGTCAAACCTTACTATGGTTCTCCAAGTTCTGGTTTATCTGCCCTTCGAGCCTGTCACAACTGCAGATCTAAAATTTCTATTGAGGAAAATAGAAGGGTTTCGGAATTACAGGCCTTGTCCATCAAACCTCCGTATATGATTTTTCATAAAGATAGAGTTTCCCTTCGAACCAATCCATCTTTTCTTCCTAAGGTGGCATCACCAGTCAGTATCAATCAGACTATACATTTGCCTGTGTTCTTTCCCAATTTTACGATCAGGATGGAATACAAGCTACATATGTTGGATGTTCATAGACAGTTACAATTCTATTTACACAGGACAAAAAATTTTCGTAAATCTAATCAATTGTTTGTTTCATTCTATAGACCCTTTTTGGGCAAACCTATTTCCAAGGTCTAGATGCTAGATGGATTTCTTCATGCATCCTGTAGGTCTATAAGGACAAAGGCATGTCTCCTCCGGTTCAGGTAAAAGCTATTCCGCTAGGTCTGCAGCTTTCTGGTCTAGAGTGTCTTTGGATGACATTTGCTCTGCAGCTACTTAGTCCTCATCTCATACATTTATTTCTCATTACAAATTGGATTTGACTTCTAGAAGGAGAGCATCCTTTGGCTCCGCGGTGCTCCAGAATATCCTTCCATGAAGGCCTCCCAGGAGTTTAGCAGCTGGGGACTCTGTCCCACAGGTTGAAGACCAAATGAAGTAAACTACTTCAGATAAAGAAGTTATGTACTCACCATGAAGTAAACTACTTCAGATAAAGAAGTTATGTACTCACCATAACGTTCCATCTGAGTAGTTGTACTTCATTGGTCTTCAACCGTCCCTCCCTCCTTCCTCCGGACCTTGACGCACGTTCAGCCTATGGGGCTGCAGTATAGGTCAGAAGTATGTTATCAGGTCGGGTTCTAAGTATAAGTTCAGCAAACTCGATCTGGGGATGGAAGGCAGTGGAGGTGTATTATGGTGTAAGGGGAGGAGTCTGGAGCTCGGAGCTGATGCTAATAATATTTGCCGGCTCAGATCCGATACAGATCCGTGTTCCCACAGGTTGAAGACAAATGAAGTACAACTACTCAGATGGAACATTATGGTGAGTACATAACTTCTTTTTTTTCTCCCCTTCCCTTATTCCAATTTGAAGTTTAAACAGAAATGAAATTTAGAGCAATAGCATTCTTTCTACAAGGGATGCAAATTACTTTACCAGAATTTTTCTTCATCCTATAGATTCATCAAGACACAGGCCTGACCAATCATGTCCCCCTTCTAAAGAAAGTCCTTGAGGTTTTTGTTTACCGTGTAAAAGCCATGCTGACTATGAACAACTGCCAGGAGGCATTCTGGCTGGGCAACCTGAAGAACAGAGATTTACAGGTAAAGTAATCTTTGGGCATACCTTTTTCTCTAATAATAAAAAAAAAATACTATTACATTTTAATTAAATACAGTGAAAGCGGACTGATCTAGTCACTACTTTATTCATGCCCTTGGCAGAACTAGTACAGCAAAGTATTTTTGAAGGTAATATCAGCTAGCAGACACTTAACTATTTTAGCCTGATTCTTCTGTTGAAACGTCATGGTCTTCATCTCAAAGGGAAAAACTAAATGGAGGATGCAGGTCCTGGATTTCTTGATTCGTGAGTTCTTCACTTTTATGAAAATCTGTTGCCAGCAGAGGGAGACCTTCAGTCTAGCATGTTTTTGCAGATCTTCAACAGGTAAATGTTCTTTAATGATGATCATTAAAGACTGCAAGGCAACTTCTCTGCAACTTCCCATTATTCCTTTCCAGGAGAGCTATTACTATACAAGACTATATCCTGCTTAGCAGAGTTCTGTGGGTATTTCTTTAGTGGAATTTTCTAGATGGTTTAGAAGCACTAATTTTTTTGTCATTGTTCTTCAGTCACTGCCGCAATTATAGTTCAGCAAAGAAACTTTGTGGCGCTAAAGCAGGTATCATTCCTGTTGCATGGATATTTCTTTTTTCCTAAATGTTATCTGATCCTCCTTACTGGTAATTCCCATAGTGATTCTGAAGGCTCCATCACATACCACTGTGGATTATCTTGTTCTCTTTACTTGGGAAATCTCTTTCTAGCATGATTGCTTTTGAGCACCTAGAGACACTCTGAAAATAATGTTTTCAGTCTTTCTCAAAAATAAGAGTTTGCCTTAGTGACTCCCAAAGAGGGCCTTCTTTAGTTCATTTAAGGTTTTCTTGCATCTTTGATTACTCCTTGTCAGGCCTTTTTTCCTCCTACACTACAGCTATTGAGATAGCAGTTTCATTAGTATTGCCTTTCTGGATTGTTGCTAAAGCAAGATCTTGATGCATTAGATCTCTGTGACCTTTCTGGCTCAGCTCAATTGTTAAAGGCTTTTTTTACCAGAAGACACACGAGAACTAGTGATGCTGTCTTGAGGAGAAGGCCTCAGAAGACTGCACTCTGATGTTCTCCAATTCATCATGTAAAAATATTCAGGAATAACAGTGTCAAATAGAAAGGTAGAGATTTCCTCACTGGATGTAGTAATTTCATCACATTCCTTTGCTTATGGCATTCCACAGTTTTCAAGAGTGCATAGATCCACCAGTATGCAAGAAGTGAACATTTAGTGTTTTAACTGTGCTGCATGTCTTTATGAGGCACTTAGCCATATTGGCTGCTGACCTGCAGGAAGGAATTTACATGATGTTACTTTAAAGGCCACTCTGCAGTGGCTATCAACCAGGCATCTCCTTCCTGAGAGTTCCTTTATCTCCCATGTTAAGGGCAGATCCATCCCTCGTAGCCACATGCCATGGCATTGCTATATCAGACTAGGATAGTCTCTCATAGGTTTATAGGTATATACTAGGCTAATGACCACTAGGGCCCTAATAAGCCTAGCCCTAGCCATGAAACCCAGATATGACCCACAAATTTGATTTATATAGGGGGTGTTTTACTGACTGCCTTTGTCCATCACAGACATAGGCGCCAGACCAGGAGTGAATTTCTGATTACCCATTTATTGGTTGAAGTTGCTCTTAAATTGGCATGGGGAGGAACTCTGCTTCAAATGGAAGGGGAACCTGTTCCAGAGAATGTGACTTCTCTGAGAAACCTCTCTCTCCAAGTTGTCCTTTTTATGTTGCAAGCAAAGTGCAGGTCTTTTAATTTTGTAGTTCTGATGCTGTTTGTTTTGAAGATGTGCAAAAGGTTTATCAAAACTGGGTCCAGGGACACCTTGTATACCAGGCAAAGGTCACCTCTCAGAAATATGTATACTGAGTAAAGAGACGAGGCTTTGAGGCGTTCAGCATAGGAAATTGTTCACCCCCTGTATTCTTTTTGTAAGGAACCTTTGTAGACATTCTAGCTGATACATGTGTCTGGTCAGGTACATACTGAAGGTCCATAATGGATCTGATGATGGCCAAGTATAATGGTATGATGACCTCTCTGGACCTAGATGCCATACCCTTGCTTATAAGTTGAGCAACACAGAAGGATTTTCTCACTACCTTGGACACTTGTTGGTTGAAGACTAGGTTACTATCTGTACTCCTATACTATGTTCCAACTCCTATGCTCAGCGATTCATAGAATTTATAAATTCAAATGCCCTTGAACAACTAGTATGTTCCCCCACTAAAGGGAACAACATATTGCATTTAATCATCACAAATATGGGCGCCCATTGTACCACACCTGTTATCACTTCCTCCTTGGTCAGATCCGACCACAAACTGATAACCCTGGACATCCTCACCCCTCCACCTCCCGCAGTCAAAGAAACCATAGTCAAAAACCTTTCCAAAGCAAACTTCAAACTCCTTGCATCCGAAGTGGAAAGCTTCACTATTCCCTTGCAGAAGGATAATGATATCCAAGATGCGGAATCCTACACCAAGGCACTCTATATGCATCTTCAGGATTGCATGGACCGTGCTATCCCAAATAAAACCAAGACTTCTTCCTCAAGCAAGAAGAAACCAGTCTGGTGGACCCTGGCCATAAGCAAACTTTACAATAAAAGGAGGAGACTTATACAAAAAAAGGCCAAATCTCAAGTAGAAAAATCATCCCTGATCAGCATTAGTAACAAATTGAGGGCCCTCATCAAGTCAACTAAAGCTAATTTTGAAAAGAAAGTTGCCAAGGATGCGAAGGATAACCATAAAGCCTTCTATGGCTATGTCAAAAACCTAAATGGCAATGCTCAGGTCTGTTCTGAGCTAGTACAAAATGGAACAAAATACACTGACCCTTCTGACATTGCCAACATCTTGGCTGACAAGTTCAGTGCAAATCCCCCCCTCCCCCCTCACCACCTACAAGGCCTATTACCATTCCAGGGGATTGTGTAAGTCCAATTATTACTGATACATTGGTTAACAAGGCTCTAACTAAAGCTGAAAACACTGCCTCCATGGGACCAGATGGTGTCCCAGGCTGTGTCATACGCGAGCTCCAAAAGGAATTAACCCCGCATCTTAATACCCTGTTCAGTCTCAGCCTGTCCACAGGATATGTGCCCATAGAATGGCGCACGGCAATGGTGGTCCCACTACACAAGGGTGGGGCCACAACTGACCCTGGGAATTACCGACCAATAAGCCTGACCAGTCTGATCTGTAAGGCTATGGAGCGAATCATTATGGAACTCATAAATGGGGAGATTGGGAACCTCCAGTCGCTGGACCCCACACAGTTTGGCTTCGTCAAGGATAGATCATGCCTCCTGAACCTTTGAGACAGTTACTCAGGCTATAGATAAGGGAAAGGAGGTACACATGGCTTACCTTGACCTTGCTAAAGCATTTGACACCATTCCCCATTCAGGTATTATTGATAAGCTCACCAGCCTGGGCATAAACCCTTACGTCACAAGATGGATTGCAAACTGGCTCTCAGACAGATCCCATAAAGTAAGAGTAGCGGGATCTATGTCCGAATCCAGACCAGTAACGAGTGGTGTGCCTCAGGGCTCTGTCCTGGAGCCCCTCCTGTTTGGCATATACTTCTCAGAAGTACAGGCTAGCATGGAAGGGCTGTGGCTGACTAAGTTTGCGGACGACTGCAAACTGGGTGCTATAATAGAGTCTCCAGCCGACATGGAGATCCTCCAGAAGGGCCTAAATGAGACTGATGCATGGTGTCAAAGCCATGGTCTCAAGCTAAATGCAAAAAATGCGTAGTAATCCCCTTTGGAAAAAACAGAGTACCCGCAAACTACAACATAGGAGGTAATCCCCTGAAATCTGAAGAAGAAATAAGGGATCTAGGGACCCAAGTAGATAGTCAGCTTTCCTTTGATAACCATGTTGCCAAAGTGGTTAGAAAATCCTTCTATGTGACCTATCTGATCACGAAAGGGTTCGCATCAAGATCTAAGGATGTAATGGTGCCCCTCTACTCTTCCCTCATCAGACCCATTATTGAGTACAATGCACCAATTGGAATGTACCTGGCCAGACATCTCCAGCAGCTGGAGAGACCACAGAGGTACCTAACCAAGAGGATTACTGGCCTCAAACAGTTGCCCTATGCAGCACGATTGAAAAAGCTAAGACTGTTCTCTGCTGCATACCGCTTTCTCAGAGGCGATCTCTGTCTAACGTACAGAGGCATGTCCAACCCAGAATTGTTGAACATGCTCCATCTTAGCAAAACCAAATCTACTCGAGCTACACGCTCTAGGGATATAAACCTCAACACAACAATGAATAGAACATGCTGGAGGGATAGATTCCCTTCGCAGAGAGTTCCCTTACTATAGAACAGGGTCCCGATCTACATAAGACAGAGCCCCTCACTATCACTCTTCAAGAGGAACCTTGATGAGTGGATGGGTAATAGAAAGTTCACACCGGGGATCACACCAACAACACTACTAGATAGGGGCCAAGGGTACTAGCTGCTAGTACAAGGGTCTAGGGAACTACTAAAGGGGCGATGAATACCGCACAACGTGGCTGGGCTAATATATGCCTTCGGGCAGATAGCCCAGTACCAACCTATGAACCTATATGAGTTCCCAGATTCCTGACTAACGAATCAACTTTTAGGGTCTGACTTCCCAAAAGGTACTATAATGCATTTCTTGGTACTGAGTTTTAGCCATGGTTTGGCAACACGTGTTTGTCTGTGTTACAACTTCCTGAAGGGTGTTCTTATCTTGTAGAGATTCAGTGACACTTAATCAGAGGTCTTTGACATCTGAGAAGTAGATGCCAAAGAGGAGTGGGCCTAGCACAGAGACCTGGAGGATTCCACTAGTGACCAGCCTCTTTGTGGAGGTAGCCTAACAGATTCCAACCTCCTGGGCCCTAGGAGCAGTCCTCCTCAGTGAGCAAATTAGGTACCAAAGTGTCACAATGGGGTTAATACCTAGTTTCTTAAGGTTGTTGACAGTACCTAAATGGGGTATTGTATCAAATGCATTAGCCAGATTTAGGTAGACATCATACACAATTTTTTCCCTCATACATTGCTTTAATGACCTTTTCAAAGATGTCTACCAGATCCAGTATGCACAAATTTCCATTGACAAAGCCCAAACTAGGATGAATTCAGTATCCTGATGTCTTTTATGTCCTTGTTGATAATTTCCATTATAATTCTTTCCATGGCTTTGCAAATAAAACTAGTCAGACTAATGGGTCTGTAGTTTCCAGTATCTATCGAAAATCCTCCCTTATGAAAGGGGATGACTGTCACAATCCTCCATTCACATGGCACAAAGCCTGTTTTTTAAGACTATAATTAAATAATGACTCCAGAGGTCCTGATAAGTCATATTTTAGAATGTTCAAAAGGCATCCTGGGATGTTATTAGGACCCATTGAGGCTGTGTTCTTGGCTTTAGCAAGCACTGCCAGTACATGCTTCCTAGTTATACTTGGAGGAGTTATGTTTGAGGGTATTTTGTGGTTGTGTTTGGAGGTGAGAGGTGGGTAAAGTTGGAACTGAATTTGTCCACTAACAGGTTCGCTATATCACCAGGCTTAGTGACTGTGGCACCATTAACCACCAGTTCAGCATATTGCTGTGTGCTGTGTTTTAAAGTTTCTAATATAGCTGAAGAAAAAGTAAATACTTGGCTATTGCAAGCCTAGCTAAGAATCAAACCTTGTATCTGTGAGATAATGGTTAAGATAATGACTTTAACCATTAAGCCACCTCCCTCCACTTCTTACTAGTCATTTATGTAGTTTAGATTTTGATCATAGCAGGCTTTCTAGAAATAGTATTCCATGCTGAAAGCTAGTTACCTCTCCCTTAAGTTTCTTAGGCTCCTTAATAGTAGTTTTAGATGATATATAAATACGTGTACATGCTAATATTTTCATCCTTTCCTGCCAATAGCCCCTTATTACCACAAATCTACCGTTATTGCCTTTCTTTTCCTCCTCTGTCGTTATAGGAACCTTTGTAATAATCAATGTTATTACCGCCCTTTTCCTTTATTCCTCTGCATTCTGATATCCTTTATTTGCCAAATTTGCAAGATCATTTCTGTCTTACTGCATCTTTTTTAACATTGCTATTTAAACGATAAACTACATCATATAATTCATTACATTTTGCTTCTTGAACATAGCTACAATGCCATTCACATCCATGATATGATTGATGTTTTTTTTTTACTTTCACAAATACTACATGACAGATTTTTAAATACGTTTCCAACGTACATGCACACTTATTTTATTTTTTTCTCTCTCTTCTTTTAGTCCTTTTTACCAGGTATTAAGTGTTGCATTATGTAGCATAATATTTTGCATTACTTAATGCTTTTCTAAAATTATTTCTTATATGTATTACTTAATGTATTTCTAAAATTGTTAAACATTATGCTTTATACTCAATGTATATGTATGTTATTGTAAGACCGTTTGCTGTGTTATGTATATTGTTACCGCCTACTTGAATCAGTTTATGGCTGAAACGGGTTCACGGGCCAACTCAGTTATCTGGTTGACATATTAAATAAATAAACACAATGTTTGGCAGGCTGGTCTTGTATGCAGTTGCAGCTTCTTGTCTTTGTTTGGACCCATATCTCATTTTTCCACACATTTTGTTTCAATAAAATCACTCAAGAAACAAACTATGTACATTTTTATTTTTAACCTCCAATCCCTTTTAACTTACTGCAGATACCCCCTCCATTTATGGACAGATAGCCAAAATAGACAGCTACACCCAAAGGCTTTAATAATGCTTAAAAGAGATTATCCTTGCTGCACCAACACCATCCATTTTATCCTATCTCGACTTCCTTACCACCTGTGAAAAACAACTTGCATCCTTTCAGTTAACGGATATTTAGCTTTAAGAAACAGTGCCCTGGCTACCATTAAATCGATAGACTTTGTATTATTGTGATTTATACTGAAATGTTTGAAGCTGCTAAGAATGCATCTGCTTGTATTCCCTTCAATTTATCAGATTTCATTTATTTTCACTGAACTGCTTGTTATTTATCCTTTAAGTGCTAATTTAAGTGTTTCTCATGCAAATGCCAAAAAAAGTTCACAGTTGTCATCTCCTGATTAATTTCCTCTACCCATACCTCTCAACTGTCCAGATTTTCACAAAATGTCCATATCTTATCATATTTTTTGGTATGTTTCTCATAAAATTTTCTGGTAAACCACTGGTAAATCATTGAGGACTGAAATCAGAAAATAACAGACATTTGGTTATCAGATTTCATACCCTTTAGAAAGTTCATACTAACGCAAAACCTGTTCTTCTATCAAATTTATAAGTTTGTAAGAGCAATATTAAAAAGTATCCCTCTTTTGGGGGCCTTTGTCCCACCATTATTTATGGCTTTGTCCAGATTTCTTGCTCTAAGAAGTATGACTGCACCTGCAGACAGTTTGTCGGCAACTGCAGGGCTCTACTAGAATATATATATATATATATATATATATATATATATATATATATATATATATATATATATATAAAATAAAAAAACTGCAAATGATTTTGCAGTTGTATGGCATAGCTCATATCAAATGCTGGAAAGCCATAATTTTTACAAGAATTTAGTGGACACTTGTAACCTGTGTGCATAACACCAGGGTAGTCACCATAATTTAATACATACACAGGATGAGTTCACTTTCACCTCTCCCCCTAGTCCAAGACCACAAAATTATAATGCTTTTATCTAGCCTTTGTTGTTTTATAGTATAAACCCCAGATACATTACAACTGAAAAAATACTTTCATACTTTAACATCACTTTCATTAACAGCAGTCACTGATTAGACTCACTCCTCCTGACATTTAAAGTAAAACTGCGTATACTATACAGATCTACTTTACAGTGCAACAGCACTTGACTTCAAGAAATTTATTATATACATATTACTAAGAAAAAATAACTTTTTTCTTAGTTACCTACATTATCCCTCTAAACATTAATGATGAAGTAGAAATTATACTTTTGAGTCAAACTTCCGGTCATTTTTTCCCCTTTTTCACTTCTAGCAGAAACACAGTTCTCATGTCCCAACTTCATTTTATGGAAATAACACTGCAGTTTATCCAAGTATTTACTATTTGCTGCCATTCTTCATCATCTCTTCCCAAGTCCAATGTACTCTTGTTTTTCTATTCAGCTCATGAGTTTTTCTGTTGCTTATTTTCCTTTGGAACACTGGTAAGGGTTTTATTGACGAGTTGTCTATAGGCCATTCCACTGTCATATGAATGAGATGTAAAAATCCCCTTCAGTTTGGCAAATTTTTGCTAGGTAAACTTTATTTTCCTCCTTTGCATATTCTGAGTTCAAAAATGTATTTGGTTCTTTAGAAAAAAATCTTCTGGAAACAGCTGAATATAACAACTTGAATTTCTCATCTGCCTCTTGACATCTACCAATTGTAGAGATAAACACTCTTCCCTTCTGCCTGGTTTCAGTGAATAATCATTTTCCACAAATACTCTTGTGTCCCTAATTGATAATAGTTTAGCCTTCTGCCACAATTTTTTAGGAGCAACTCCTTTTTCTTTGTGTCTTTAATAGTATAGGTCTTGGCTTCTTTCTAATGGCCATATTTGGAAAATTCACAGGAATGTGTACTTTCATTTAACCAGTACTGTCTAGTTGTTTGTTTGTGTTTTTATTAAATGAATGCAATCAGTGCCTTCCAGTACTGCGGTACAGTAGAAAATCACATTTTCTCTCCATGCTGTGTCTTTTAGTTCTATTTTTAACAGTTCTTCTTGCGAAGCCTCACATTCAGCCAGTCTTTACTTAATTTCACCCTCTAGTTTCTGTAATTTTATCAGTCCATCTGAAAATCTACTTAATGTTTTTATGTTTTCCAGTCCTTTGAATGGATGTATTTTCCCACCGTCTTACTTATTTTAAATACTTTTGAATATATTTGATTACATTTTTTCTCTAAATTACTAGACATCATTTTCTGTTCTGAGGCTGAAACCTGAACTGCTTTTTGCTGAACAGCTGAGAGGCTCTTTCCCTTAAGAGTTTTTCTTATTTTTTAGTTGTTTTTTGTCTTACCTTCTCCAATAGTCAGTGTTGTGACTAACCAGTAACAGAGTTTTACCCAAATAAATGGCTTTTGCTGTTTCTCCAGAGTTGTCTTCACACTAGGAGTTGTAATTGACCTGGTGATCAGTCTGCACCCATATTTGAAGTCTGCCAAAAATTACCATTCTTGAGAATGTTTCAATATATAATATAGCCGTCATATTGTTATTAATATTCAGTCATAAAGGGTATATATTTTCACAGGGAGGATTAAGGTTCTGAGCTGTTAATGCACTGCTTCCTGTATCAAAGTCAGAGTGTTTAATTCCTTCCACCTTGACTTGCAGCTTGCCCCTGAAAAGGGATGTGTCTACCGAGCTTATGTGGTTAAATGTATGTAAAACATCTTAACCTAGAAAACATTCCTGTGAAATGTGAATTTTCAGTTCTTCTTCCTTTTGTTATTAATATCAAAATGTGTATGTAACAATTAAGGTGGCTTTTATCCACTTCACTTCTCCCATCCAGCCATATTCTATTAAACACATCCCATTTTCATCTGTACAGGTTCCTGTCTACAACCTTTCTACTACTGTATCTTTTGTTTATTCACCTCTTTTAATATTGAGCACTGTAAATTCAGTTCTTCCCACAAACTTCCTATATACCCTTCAATCAGTGCACCAACTAAATATGCCTGATTTATTGTTCCAAGATAATGTAATGCTGAAAAGCCATTCCTTGTCTCCCCACCATCCTTTCCTCCTGTTTCAGCTTTCAATAGTCTTTCCATTTTACCCACCTTCCCTGTCAATTATTTTTTTCATTAAACACTTGTGTTTCTCATGGCTTAACTGTTAATTTAATATGTTAACAGAAAAGAAAAACAGTATTAACATTTTTCCTTTTATACACTATTTCTTTTTCTTTATAACTATCATCAGTCCAGATTACATAATTTGCTTATTTCCTTTCTTCCCTTAAACCTCACTCCTGCTCCTCCTGAACATTTATTTTATTTATTTATTTAATGGGAAAGTCCGACTTGGAAAGAAGCCAATTTTCAGCGGAGGCCCGAGGAGAAACTCTACAGACACCTGTCTTCGTAATGTGGAAGGAAACCAGAGTACGCAGAGGAAACCCACACAAACACAGGAAGGACATGCAGACTCTGCACAGAAGGCTCCCCAGCTGAGAATCGAACCAGAGAACCTCTTGCTGTGAGGCGACAACACTACCGCTGCGATGTCCAACATTATTCTGCTTGTATTGTTCCCAAAACTTCCATTTATTTCTATGTAATTTGTTCCTTTCCATTTCTAAAGATCTTTCCTCCAGTTCCTTTAGTATTTATTTATTGGCATTTATTTACCGGGATTGTCCACTGGGCTTTTCATAGGTAGGTACTAGGCTATCTGCCCGAGGGCATTTGTAAACCTAGCCAGTGTGTGTCTGCTTTCGTCACCCCATTGATTAATTAACTGATCCTCTGTCAAGCAGAGAGCCAAAGAAGTGATCCCAGGGGTGTATTTTCTGTTACCCATCCACTTGTCAAGGTTTCTGTTGAAGAGTGCTAGTGAGGGGCTCTGCCTAATGTAGTTTGGAATTTTGTTCCAAAGCATGGGGAGTTTCTGTGACAGGAATCTATCCCTCCAGCTTGTTCTATTTATTGTTGTGGCAAGGTTTAGCTCACTAGAGCGCATGACTCGCAGTGACTTGGATTTCTTTAGTTGGAGCATGTCCATCAATTCTTAGTTGGACTTGGCTTTGTAAGTCAGGCAGAGATCACCTCTGAGTAAGTGATATGCCACTGAGTACAGCCGGAGTTTTTTCAGTCGGGCGTAGGACATGTGTTTGAGGCCAGTAATCCTCTTGGTGAGGTACTTTTGTGGTCTCTCCAGCTGTTGGAAGTGTCTTGTGAGGTACATCCCAAGTGGGGCATTGTACTCTATGATGGGTCTGATGAGTGACAAGTAGAGGGGGACTATAACCTCTTTATTTCTAGATGCTAACCCTTTAGTAATTAGATGGGCCATATAGAAGGATTTCCTAACTACTTTGGCAATATGATTGTCAAAGGAGAGATTATGATCTACCTGGGTCCCCAGATCTCTTATTATTTCTCCTGTATTAAGGGGGCTACCACCTATGTGGTAATTCGTGGGTGTTTTGTTTTTCCCAAACGGGATGACTATGTATTTTTTGGCATTTTGCTTGAGGCCATGACTTTGACACCAGGTGTCCGTCTCAGTAAGGCCCTTTTGGAGAATGTCCGTGTCAGCCGGAGAGTCAATTATGGCTCCCAGTTTGCAGTCATTGGCGAACTTGGTTAGCCATAGTCCTCCTGTGTTTGCTTGTACTTCTGAGAAGTATATGCTGAACAGTAGGAGTCCCAGGACCGAGTATTGCGGGACACCACTTGTGACTGGTTTAGAGTCGGACCTGGAGCCCGCTATTCTTACCGTGTGAGTTCTGTCTGTAAGTCAGTTGGCAACCCATCTCATGACGTAGGGGTTTATGTTCAGGCTGGTGAGTTTTTCTGTAATACCCGAGTGGGGAATGGTGTCAAAAGCTTTGGCAAGGTCAAGGTAGGCTGTGTGAACAACCTTTCATTCGTCTATGGCCTTGGTGACTGTCTCGAAGAAGTCAACCAGGTTTAGTAGGCATGATCTGCCTTTAACAAAGCCGAACTGGGTCAGGTCAAGTGTTTGGAAGTTCCCAATGTCTTTGTTAATGAGTTCCCTGATGATTGCTCCATAGCCTTGCAGACCAGGCTAGTCAGGATTATGGGGCGATAGTTACCAGGGTCAGCTGTAGCCCCTCCTTTGTGGAGTGGAATAACCGTTGCTGTGCACCATTCTATGGGCATGTAGCCTGTAGAGAGGCTGAGGTTGAACAATGTGTTTAGGTGGGGGCTTAGTTCGTTCTGTAGTTCGTGCAAGACGCAGCCTGGGACACCATCTGGCCCCATTGATGCTGTGTTTTTGGCTTTTGAAAGGGCTATTTTCACCTGTGCGTCTCTGATTTCCGGGACACTACACTTTTCCGGTACTGTTGTGGGCCCTTTTGGGGTTGAGGGGTGGAGAAGTTTACACTGAATCTGTCTGCCAGGATGTTGGCAATATCAGTAGGTTCAGTATATATTGTGCTATTTTGCACTAGTTCAGTGCATATCTGCGAGTTGCCACTTAGATTCTTAACATAGCTAAAGAAGGCTTTGTGGTTATCTTTTGAATCCTTGGCTATTTTTCTTTCGAAGTTAGCCTTGGATGATTTTGTGAGAGACCTTAGTTTCTTACTGATACTGATCAGGGATGTATTTCCTTCTTGGGATTTGCTTTTTTTCTGAACTAGTTTCCTCCTTCTGTTGTTTATTGGCAGGGGTCCACCAGACTGGTTTCCTTCTCTTAGAGGAGTTATCCATGCATTCTTGTAAGTGCTCATAGAGTACATTTGTAAAGGTTTTTGTATCTTGGGCAGCGTTATCTTTTAGCGTGGGGCTGTGAAACTTACCACCTCTGTCTTAAGTAAGGTGAAGTTTGCTTTAGAAAAGTTTTTTACTGTGGTTTCCTTAGTTGGGGGTGGTGGTGGGGCGTGGACATCCGGAGTAATTAGTTTATGGTCTGAGCTAACCAGTGACTGGTTGACCTCTGGTGTGGAACACCTGTCGCCCATATTTGTGATGACCAGGTCCAATATGTTTTTACTTCTAGTAGGGGAGTTTATCAGCTGATCCAGGGCATTTGAGTTGATGAATTCCAGGAAATGCTGAGCCTGGGAGTTTGTACTCGAGTAGTTTTCCCAGTTAATGGTAGGGTAATTGAAATCATCCAATATCAGGGTGTTCGGTAGGACCTTCATGTTTTCTAGTGCCTCCAGAAAGGTGGAGTGGTGGTCCTGGATCATGGAGGGTGATCTGTAGCAGGCCACAATTTGCATTGCAGATTTGCCCAATGTTAGTTGCACATGGATGATCTCAGAGGTATCATGCTGCGCCACCAACCTGGAGGTGTAGGTATCCTTGATGAATATGGATACACCCCGTCCTTTTGTGTTTTGGTCCGTTTTGTGTGACCGAAACGTGTGGTACGAGTTGTAGCCCAGTAGTGCTGGGTTGTTCTCTGGAGCCTTGAACCAGATTTCAATTACTGCACAGATGTCAACGTTCTCCATCCTGAGGAGTGCTTTGAGCGCGTGCATTTTGAGATTTAAACTCCTGGCATTGAATAGCATAACCCTCAGTTTTTTGTTAATTGTGCTATTTACAGAGGTGGGTTTGACTTTTGAGCCTTGCCTAAAAAAAGGCACTATGGGGGCAGCAAGAGCCTTAGCCAGTATTCAAAAGCCTAGGGGTGACAGGTGCAAGCTGTCTCTTGCGAAGCAACTCAGCTTGTTGAGCATGTCATCCCAGGCTGACAGACACTGGATACCCTTTGAATGACACCAGAAGTTTAGCCAGTTGTTGAAACTGATCATTTTTTCTTTATACGTGGGTATCATTTTTGGTGAGGGCAGGATGCTACTCAGGGTCAAGGTCATACCAACCTGGGCTACATGATCAGAGGTCTTCCATGTCTCTTTTCATGTAGTCCAGGGACGTACGTCTTAGGTCATTCACACCAACATGAACAATGACAGAGTCATATTTGTACTTGTTCTGGAGTGACCTGAGTGCTTGTGTTATGTGGCGGATTCTGGCTCCCGACAGGCAGCTAACAGTAACCTTCCACTTGTCCAGCCTAGTGAGTGGGACGTCAGTGTGCCTGACTATAGAGTCACCTATTACTAGTGTGTTAGGTATGTTATTTCGGGTCTACTTCTAAACACCGACATGGCGATTCCCCGACACAAAACTCACCGACGCCAAATAACCGACAACACACAAACCCGACAACGCAAAACACCGAACACCAGAACACCGACACACGGAACGTAAACAACACACGACACTACATAGCATACACACTAGCCCTGACCCAAACCCTAACCCTAAGGTCCGACACTATCGCACACTTCACCTACCTGCACCCTAACCCTAACTCACTTAACCCACCCCTAGCCCAAGCTCCGACACTAACGCACACATCACCTACCTGCACCCTAACCCTAACTCACTTAACCCACCCCTAGCCCAAGCTCCGACACTAACGCACACATCACCTACCTGCACCCTAACCCTAACTCACTTAACCCACCCCTAGCCCAAGCTCCGACACTAACGCACACATCACCTACCTGCACCCTAACCCCAACTCACTTAACCCGTCCCTAAACTACAGTCCCTCACTAGCACACACTTACCTTACCAGAACCCTACCTCCGACACGAACACACACTCACCTTTCCCACAGCCTAACCCGACATCCCACAATCTCGCGCACTTACCTGACTGCTCCTAACTCCGTCACTATCGCACACTTACCGGGTCGCGATCACACATTCCCTTGTCGGTCTTTCCGCTGTCGGCAAATCACCCTGTCGGTACACTTACCTGTCGGTCGTCTGGCGTCGGTGAGTTTTGTGTCGGGGAATCGTCGTTTCGGTCTTTAGTAGTAGACCCGTTATTTCACCTTAAGGGCTGTGATTGTGCAGCACACTGATTTTGTGTTTTATGTGTTGTCTGGTTTGTGACGGGAGGTGCAGATTGTTTGGGTGTCTGCTTTGGAGGTCTCTGATGCTTTTGCAGGTTTTTATTTAGAGCCTCCAAGTATGATTTTGTGTATTTATGTGTACTTTTTGCCAGTGCTGGTGTAGTAGGTCTATGTGTGGCTGGAGGTGTGGTGCAAGTGTTAACCTTCTCCTCTTGACTGTCTGTTCCAGTCTTGGGTGAAGACAGCTTAACCTCCAGTTTGGCTGTATAATTGCATCTCCTGCATATGTTAGTGTTTTGTATTAGGAGGAGAGGGTTGTCTGTGTACATGAGGCAGTTGTAACATTGCCTCAGGATACCTAGATTCACCAGCTGGACTGGAGAGTACACCTGAAATTGCCCTTTGGTCATGCCTGAATAGTAGGGTGAGCTGCTTAGTCGCTTGGTTGGTGAGGGGTGAATAAAGAGCCTTGCTCTGCTGGGCAATCAAGTGTCAGGGTATATTAGTGCTTGCTATTAGGTCTGAGCAAGTGCTGGGCTGTAGGATGCTTTTTGAGTGCTTAGGTTGAGAGTTAGACTAGTTTCAAGGGAAAAACTGAAGAGGAGACTTAGTGGAGCCGGAAATAATTTAACTCTAGCTAACCAGCACTGCCCGGCGCACAAAACCGTGCAAACGCGGTTTTTATAGCAGGGAAATGAAAGACATAGAAATTAGCCTAAAATGGCCAGTAAACTACTAACTTCTGGGCTGGAACCACTCCTCCAGGAACAGATAGGCTGCTCAAAGCTCCCCTCTCTCACAGGTGAACAAAGAAACTTCCTTCTATCCAAGTAAGGTATGGACAGCTCAGACACGTGTAACACAGCCCTGAATTCAGCACTAGCCTGAAAAATGGACTATACTAGCTTAGAAAGGCGGGAAACAAGGAATTTTTTTTTTAAAAGATGAGGCAAAAACAGTAAAACAAATACACTTAAAACAGCTTTAAACGACTACAAACGATTGAAAAAGGCTATCGCACTTTATTGTGTAGCCTACAACAGTTAAACAAATTATTTAAACAAAAAATGACTTTTTAAAAGTGCAGGCAGTCAAATAAGTACAATATGTGAAAAAAACAAGCTTTTAAATCACAAACGCTGGAAAAACAGTACAGAAAACTGATACTTAATCACTCCAAAAGTCTCTCTTCTAAGCTAGAAGGCTTGTATCAGTTTTCTAGTGCTGAGGGCCCATTTCAGTGGAGGCCTGGGGAGAAAAGCTCCATAAGGAAAACACAATTAACAATATGAAAATTTACACAGGAAAAACATTTTATAAGAAATTGGCTAAATAGAATTTACAAGAAAAATACATTGGCAACTAATTCTAGCAACAATTACATGAACTATGACATTTACAGAGAATCGACTATAATGAATTTACATGAAAAATATAAGGAAAAGCAAAGACTACTTTTATCTCCTGTATAATATTCACTACTTCAAATACAGTTGGTTTAGTGTTTAATTTTAATTTTCTAGTAATTGCTTTTTTTCACAGCCAACAGAATTAAACTTAACAAATCCTTTCATTGTGTTGCAATTCAGATCCTGTGTCCCAGCTCAAAAATTCATTTCCTTAGTTATAGCCAATTGCTCACTCAGTATTTCTGCCAGAGTACTCTGTAGGGGATTTTTTAAATCTGCCAGTTCATTACACTCACAAAACATGTGATGTCTGTTTTCGTTTGATTCAGTCATTGATTATCACCTCTGACCTCTGCAATTTTTTCAGAAGCTTGAATCCAGGTCTCTGACTCCTCCCTTACCCATATTTCCCTCTGGTCCCCAGATTACCTGAAATGTCATTTGCCTTGTCATATAATTAAATCCTTATTTCTATCAGCTTTAGAGACAAAAAGACAAGGAATCCAAGAAAAGGGGAGAAAAATATAAAAAGTAATCACTGGATCCCTTGGCGTTTGGTAGTCCAGCCCTGAAAGCTCTGTGATGATCAGATCCAGAATCTTGTCAGAGCCGGTCAACGACTCCTCATGATGGAGCTGGTGAACCCCAGGTTACACTTTCTTTTTGATGGAGCACCAACCTTCTTGACTATCTTTGGTGGCTTCTTTCAGGTTCTACTTTTTGTCGAGGAGTCTGAAGCAGATGTCAGTAGATGATGTGGAAGTTCCTTTGGATACAGATTCAGCTTGGGATCATCCCAGCACCTACCCCTTCAGGGATTTTGGGCTGAGCCCCTACTCGGCTTCCACTGGTATCTCCCATTCCAATCCAAATTTTAGGTCTGAGACCCATGAATAAGGGCATTCCAGCAGGTGTTCCACATCAGAGCAAACAGCTCTTTCAGTTACTGTCTTCATGCTAGCACAGTTAGATCGGGATGAATCTCAGAGCTGAAGTTTAGGAGCCAAGGCTCTGAGGTCAGGGTCAGCTCCGAAGTACTTGGATCTGTCCCTTCCTTTTGGCACCTTGGCACTGTGCACCACTGTGTGCTTCAGAGCTGGGATCAGGTTAGAGTGCAGGGCATCCCCCCAGTCCCACTTTCAGATCAGATGAGCACTTCCTCAGACCCATTGTGTCTTCAGCATTCAAGGCTTTTGAAAGGGTTCCGTACAAATCAAGAGTAGAGGTGTCCTTGCTATGCTGTGTTCTCTCCCAGCCCTTGGTGAATCATGTTTTCAAATCTGCTCATCCCGATCAGTAGTGACAGTAATCCTCCTTCAGCCTCAAAAATTCTCACCTTGTGAGCTCCGCATTTAATCTCATGCCTTCCATGGAATTCCCTATGGGGTAGGTGCTGAGGAAATGTGCAAAAAGAGACACTCATCATCTAAGTCTGTTGCTAAAGACACTGATTTCGATGAGAGAGAGGGTTCCTTACAATCCCCTTTAGAGGATGTGTCCTTTGGAGACATTTTAGACTTGATGAAGCAGTGAGGGGGTTACTCTTCTGAAATGCCCTCTCCTGAGGAGACTGTGCTCCTCAAAACTATTGGAGCTGGCTGTTCTACCTCTTGGGTGATGCCACTTGTTAATGAACTTATAGGCCTAGTTTCTCAGCAGGCATGCAAGGAGCCTGACGTATTGGAGCCAACACCACAAAAAATTAATAAAATGTTGGTTGCCATGATTATTGCTGTGGCCAAAAAGGAGGAGGAGCTGTCTGAGGAGAGCGTGTCTGGCTTATCTTCCTAACCGAGATCCAAGGGTTTTGGACAGATTTGGGAAATAGTTATATACTTCAGTGACTTTTACACTCAGAGCACTGAATTATCTTGCTCATATGACACGTTTTTAGGGGGACCTGACAGAAGAACTTACCAAGTCCCTGTCTGGTAACTTACCTGCAGAAATACAGCAGTCAGTGCAGTGCTAGTTGTTTACCCTTCAGTCTTTGTCTAACATTTCTATGCATCTGCTGTCAAACGCAGCTGATGGTGTAGCTAGGGCAACAGGCACTAGCATAGCTATACACTGACATGAATGGATGGATGCTCCTGTAGGACTTATGGAAGGCTCCATTAATGCCGCTTTTGATGGTTTAACTTTCCTTGAACCTATACACCAGCTGTAAGCCAACATACCTGGATGAGCCTATGCATTTTTATATTATAAACATGTTCATAAATCCTTTCTCTGGAATTGTAATATGAAGATGGTTGTTTACCTTGCTACATCTTCAGTTTGCCCTGCATTCTATATTGGTAAAACCACTAGGAACCTTAGAGAAAGGATTTATAAACATGTTTACGATATAAAAAAATCTAAATCTACAAATGCTTTTTTTAAACACACTATGTACTGTCCAGATTTCGGGAGATTTTTTTCTTTCATTATTGACAGGGTTTGTATGTCGGACGGAGGGGGAGATAGTGAACTGTTATTAGAACAGAAGGAATTAAACTGCCAGATCTGGTTAAATACAACTAATTAACCTGGATTAAATGATATGTTATCTCTTAACAGCATTTTGAAAGCAAGAGCTGCTTAATTAAAATAAGTATTTAAGTATTTTTTACACTTTTACATAGCATAGTATTAAGTTTTATGCTTTGTATGTCTGTTTTATATGTATTTGTATTTATACTTTGTATGTATGCACTATCACTTTAAATGCTGTTACACTTGTTCTTGATAAGGGTTTTTATTGGTTAAATAGCTACTGAGAGGTAGATTTAAACAGATTTGCTTCCTGTGTTCTGATTTTATCTATGATGATGCCTTTACTGAAGGTGAAAGCTCTTAGAAATTAAACTATACTTGTTTATTAAAAAATAAATTAATCTATACTTGTTTATTTAGCTCTCTGTTTCCAGTCCTTTCATTTCAGTTGTGGTCTGCTAGAGTAGCCTGGTGTGTTTCTTTTGCCACTGGAGTTTCACCTTACATTGAGCAACCTACAAGTGTTTTCCCGTGTCCTGTAGGACAGGCTGAGCAGGTCTTTTCTCCTGCAGTAAGAGTGGTCTCTCAGTCAGACAGTGGCAGCACCGATTTTCATTCACTGGGGCCAACCTTGCTGCAGTTTTTTTGCTTTGCACCTAAACTACAAATGCAGAAGTTATTTTGTCCTGATCCTTCCACAGAGTCAAGCACTGAGGGATGCTGTACTTTACAATTGGCCCCAAGGTCTCTCTTATGCCCCTTCCCACATAACAAAGTTTCTTCAGAAAGCCAGAAGGAGCAAGGCCGGGGTTATCCTTGTTGCCACTGGTAAGTTCCCTTCCTCTAGTACATCTGCCCTTTCGCAGTGTTCAGTGTTCATGAATTTAAAGGAGGCTTTACAAGAGTTTGTCAAGGATAATATATACACCTTTATCAAACCATCATTCCACTGCACCTTTAAACGCCTCCAGACATCCAGCCTTTTTAATGTCTAGTTGTTCACAAATAGTTGTTTCTGGTCCCCATACCATGAGCCCTAAATTCAGTTCTTAGTGTTGCTGCCATGGTGTATTCATTCACACATTTGTAAATCAGAATTAAATTTCCTCTTACCAATCTATATATAAATGAATGCAGTGACAACTTTTTTAGCCTGTTGTCATAACACAGGTGCTTAACTCTATTGATTTGTCTTGTAAAATGTCTTTGGATCCTTTCCAGCCAGTAGTGCTGAAAGTGATTATGCACACAGGCAACTGCACTGTATTTGGTTATAGGTCTTACTACAGCCTTCTAGACAGGTGGTACATTTTCTTCCCCACTATTTATACTTCATAAGATATATTTTGTAATTATGTAACATTTTCTATTTGTGGTTTGTACATTATCCCCATATAAACGTCCTCTATCTGCAATAATACCCACATCTTCTAATCTTCTCTTCACTTTCAAGCATAACATTATTCTTGGCATATGAGTAACGAGGATCGTTTGTACCCGAGTGCAGTACTTTTGTTTTCTTAGCATTAAAGTCCATTTGCTTTCTCAACAACCATAAGTGTAAGGCATCCACAAATCCCTGCGACTTAGCTTGATCCTTTATTGAGCTCACAATTGTCCCAGTTTTCATGTTCATAGGGCGTTACTAGGCTATTGGACCTAGGGCCTTTATAAGTCTAGCCATGTTATACCCTTGTTCCCTTATTGACCAAGTTGCATGCTCTATATTTGCAGCGCTAGTCTATGATTGGCCCCAACTGTCCTTATTCCTTCTCTGGGAGACATATCCGTCTCTCCAGCATGTCCTGTTAGTGTCACAGTCAGGCACAAGTCACCTCTCAGCAGCCTATATGATAGAGTACACTGACAGGGCCTTCAGTCTGTCCATGTAGGTCATGTGTTGAAGGCCCTGAATTTTCTTGGTGAGAAACCTAAGAGGTCTCTCTAGCTGTTGCAGGTGTCTGGTGAGGTACATACAGAAGGGAGCGTTGTACTCTATTAGCGGCCTGATGAGGGATGAGTACAGGGGAGTTAGCTCTGGGTGTGATGCCCTTACTTATGAGATGTACAACATAGAAGGCCTTTCTTTCCACTGTGGACACATGGTGATTGAAGTTAAGGTTGCCATCAACCTGTGTTCCCAAATCTGTCACCACAGGGTTTGAGCTAAGGGGGGATCAAGTTAATATTGTAATTTGCAGGGACTTCCCCTTTGCCAAAATGGATGATCATGCATTTTTTGCGCTTAGTTTAAGTCTGTGGCTTTGGCACTAATCATTTGTCTGTGTATGCCCTTTTTGTAGTATGTCAACATCGTGTGGGAACTCAGTGATTGCACCCAGTTTGCAGTCATCAGTGAACTTGGTAAATCACAGGCCATCTATTTTTGCCTGGACTTCTAAGAAATAAATTCCAAACAGCCCAGCACAGATCCTTGTAGTACACCACTGGTAACTGGTCTGCTGTATGCATTCTGTCAGGGAGCCAGTTGGCTACCCATCTGGTGACATATGTGTTAATTCCCAGCTAAGTGACCTTCTCAATGATTCTTGAGTAGGGGACTGTGTCAAAAGCCTTGGCTAAGTCAAAATAGGCCGTATGTACTGTTTTGTCTTCAACAAGGGCTTTGGTGGCATTCTCAGAGAAGTCCACTAGGTTTAATAAGCATTATCTACCCTTAAACTAAGCCAAATTGGGTATGTTCAAGAGTTTGAAGGTCTCCTATGTCTTGTTGATAAGGTCCATGCTGATTCACTCCATGACCTTGCAGATAAGGCTGGTTAGGCTTATGGGTCTGTAGTTCCTAGGGTCAGTTATTGGACCCCCTTTCTGCAATGAAATAACTGTTACTGTTCCCACTCTGCTGGGACAAAGCCAGTGCTTAGGCTGTGGTTGAAGAGAGTTCCAAGTGGTTCCACTATGTCCTGTTTTAGACCATTTAGTAATAGAGAAAGCAATAACCCCAAAATGCAAATCCAGATATGTAAACACTGGGAAATGTAGATAAACAAACAATCTGGAACTACAAGTATTATCAGCCTTTTAATCTCACTTAATTTTGTTTTATCTGCATTAGACCATTTAGTAGGCAGCCTGGGATGTTATCTGGTCCTGTAGAGGCTGTGTTTTTGGCCATGGAGAATATGTTTATGACCTGCTCTTTGGACATGCTAGGTAGAGGACTGGTATGCTTTGGGTAAGTCTGGTGGGGACGGGGGGGGGTGTAGTTTGCTCCAAATCGGTCTGCTAGCAGTTTAGTGATGTGCTCAGGGTCAGTATGAGTGGTACCATCCATTCTTACTTCTGCACAAAGCTGTGCCTTCCCTTTTAGATTTCTGACATAGTTAAAGAATGCCTTGTGATTATCGTTAGCTAAGAATGCTAGTTTAGCTTCATAATTGGCTTTAGAGGACTTTATAAGTTGTCTAATTTGCTTGTTCAAACTGTGGAGAGTGTCATTCCCCTGAGTCAGTTCCCTGTTGTTCTTATACATTAGTGTTTTCCTCTTTTTGTATAACCTATTTATGCTTGATGTCCACCAAGGTGGCTTGTTTTTTTTTTTTTGAGGACCTTGTTTTGATCCATTCAGGTACAGCTAGTCTGTACATTTGTATAGGTGTTTATTCAGGGCATTTGTGTACATGTCTGTAATATGAGTCATTGTTGACCGTGCTTGCAGGGAGTTTGAAACTATTTATGCTATCGCAGATTTGCTAATCCATATTCCAGTATCTACTAGAAAGTCTGACGTGAATATTATAAGCAAAATTGGTCCTAGAACCGAACCTTGTGGTACATTCACTGTGAAAGGTGTATACCTAGATGTAGCAACCTTTATTTTAACTCAGAATTTTCGATTAGTGAGCCAGTTAGATACCCAGATAATAATATATGCATTGATATTATTTTTACACATTATTCTCATAATCTCACTTTGACTACTATAAAATCAGTATTATCATTCTCCTTTTTTCTCTGTCCCTTCTATTCTGCTATATATCCAGTCTGAAGTCCTTTCTTTGCTAAATTAACACGCTTATTTCTATCCAAATGTGTCACCTGTAACATTGCTATTTGCATCATACACTTCTTGATATAATTTAGTACTCTTAGCTTTTTCTGTGTCTGCAATGCCACTGATATTCTGTGATAAAATTTATTAGACAGTCATACTGGAAAGAAGCTATTACTTTCAGATATTCTGTACAACACTTCTTTTGAATATGTGGTTCCAACTTGCAACGTCCATGCATTTTGGAAAATGCTTTATCTGGTAGCCTTCACTATTGCTTACAGGATTAGGGAGCCCAAGCCCTGGTGTGTAGGGAAGCATATCTGGTCTTTCACAAAGATTATTAAGACTAATCCACAGTTTCTTCCAAAAGTAGTGTCTGAATTGTTTCTAAATCAGTCTATTCATCCCTTTTCTATTTACTGGGGGACAGAAACTATAAGACAGAACACCTAGATGACCACCTTCAGTTCAATGTGGCTGCATGAGCTTGAGGACTGAAGGGTTATTTCCCCTCATTTGTAAAGGGAAGGGATGGAAGTTGCCAAGCAAACCTTTTTTTTCCAAGTATCAAGTAGCTCATCAACCACTTAAAAATGCTGCTGTCCAAGTCCAGAACGTACACTTGGTCAGTGGTCGAGGACAGTCTGACAGGCTCAATAACTAGGTTTGCTCTTGTCTGTCTGTGTGTTATAACAGTGTGTGCTAACATGGAAATCTTTTAAGAAAAAATAAATAAATTGGAATAGAAAAAGGGTGGACTTCATTGCTGACCCCGCAGATAGTCCTGTCATAGATCAACTGATTTGGTAAGAGTCATCTTTTTTTGTTTGTTTTGAGAAACAATAAAGGTGATAGAAAAACCCACAAAGTTTATGAGAACATCCACTCATCACCACATCTTTTAGGGCATAGTAACTCTTTTAGATTCAGATAGGAATATAGTAAAGTGTAGCTTAGATGTTTTCTTTATTTATTTGAGACTGTCCTGCAATGTTGTTTTAAATATTTCCTGTGATTTTGAACTCTGATGTAACTGATTACTTATTTAGTATTGTCTTGTTCTTTTATTTATTATTATTAAATATATTTAAATCTTTTAGAGATATTTAAGCTATTTAGAGTACTTGCATTTGTATTTGATGACACTGTACAGGCCGCTTCTAAATAGCCTTGCTCTTGGTCAAACTACCATTTGAATCTACCTAGACTATAAGGTAGTTTCAGCTGCCACCAGCCACCCTTATCGGCTACTATAAGGCCCTTAAAGGGTATCCAATCCTACTGTGTAGTGTTAATATTAATCTGAATGATAGTCTGACCAAGAGCAAGACTATTTAGGAGTGACCTGTACAGTGTCACCACAGAGATATGCAAGTACTCTAAGAGCTTAAATATGTCTTATAAATAACCACAAAGATAGGTTTAAATATATTTAATAATAAATAATAAAAGAACAAGACAATACACAGTAAATCAACACAGTAATGTCAGTTCTTCCAGCCACTGGAGATGCACAACCCAGTGCAATTCTTCGTGCCGGACCCAAGCCAGGATAAATGGGAGGGGTTACGTCAGGAAGGGCATCTGGTGTAAAACTTTTGCCAGATGATATATGCAGATAATGCAGATTTCCATACCGGATCAGTTGACGCCTGGGTTAACAATGACCGCCACCAGTACTGTTAGCCAACAGAGTATTGGTGGAAATTGGGCTACTGTTGGCCGTAGGAGAAGAAGAAGAAGAAGAAGAGGGGGAAGGCATGCCAAAAGGCAGGAAGAGAGGAGGAAGGTTAGGAGTGTGGTAGTGAGGGTAGGAACATTGAATGTTGGCAGTATAACTGGTATAGGGAGAGAGCTAGCTAATGTGATGGAGAAAAGGAAGGTTGATATATTGTGTGTGCAAGAGACCAGATGGAAGGGGAGTAAGGCCAGGCATTTCAGAGGTGGGTTCAATTTGTTTTGTCATGTTGTGGATGGAAATGGAGCAGGGGTTATCCTGAAGGAACAGTATGCCAAGAGTGTTTTGGAGGTGGAAAAGAGTATCAGAGTGATGTTTATGAAGCTGGAAATTGATGGTGTGATGCTGAATGTTGTTAGTGCATATGCTCCCCAAGTTGGGTGTACGATGTATGAGAAAGAAAAATTTCGGAGTGAGTTGGTTGAAGTGGTGGTGAGTGTACCCAAGGGTGAGAGAGTGGTGATTGGAGTGGATTTCAGTGGGCATGTTGGTGAAGGGAATAGAGGGAATGAGGAAGTGATAGGCAGGTATGGTGTTAAGAGGAATGCAGAAGGTCAGATGGTAGTGGATTTTGCGAAAAGGATGGACATGGTTGCGGTAAATACGTGTTTTAAGAAGAGGGAGGAGCATAGTATGACATACAAGAGTGGAGGAAGATGCATACAAGTGGGTAATATCCTATGTAGGAGGGGGTAGTCTGAAGGAGATTGGAGACTGTAAAGTGGTGGCAGGGGAAAGTGTAGTTAGGCAGCATAGGATGGTGGTCCGTAGGATGACACTGGTGATCAAGAAGAGGAGGAGGAATGTGAGTGTAGTGCCAAGTATCAGATGGTGGAAGTTGAAAAAGGGTGATTGTGAGGTGGAGTTCATGGAAGAGTTAAGACAGGCACTGGGTGGCAGTGAAGAGTTACCGGTTAGCTTGGTAGCTACAGCAGAGCTGGTAAGTGAGACAGCTAGAAATGTGCCTGGTGTGACATTTGGACATAGGAATGAGAACAAGAAGACCCGGTGATGGAATGAGGAAGTACAGGAGAGTATACAGAGAAAGAGGTTGGCGAAGAAGAAATGGGATTGTCAGAGAGATGGGGAAAGTACACAGGAGTATAAGGAGATGAGGCATATGGGGAAGAGAGAGATGGCGAAGAATAAGGCATATGGAGAGTTGTATGAAAGGTTGGACACTAAGGAGGGAAAAAAGGACCTGTACCAATTACTAGACAGAGAGACCGAGCTGGGAAAGATGTGCAGCAGGTAAGGGTGATAAAGGATAATGAGTGAAACGTATTTACAAGTGAGGAGAGTGTGTTGAGCAGATGGAAAGAGTACTTTGAGGGGC